>NW_027479450.1:0-121047 GCF_051014685.1 Ptiloglossa arizonensis
ACGTTATACGTTGTACGTTATACGTTATATGTAATATGTAATACGTTATACGTTATACGCCATACGTTATACGTTATACGTTATACGTTATACGTTATACGTTATACGTTATACGTTATACGTTATACGTTGTACGTTATACGTTAAACGTTAGACGTTATATGTTATACGTTATACGTTGTACGTTATACGTTATATGTAATATGTAATACGTTATACGTTATACGCCATACGTTATACGTTATACGTTATACGTTATACGTTATACGTTATACGTTATACGTTATACGTTATACGTTATACGTTATACGTTATACGTTATACGTTATACGTTATACGTTATACGTTATACGTTATACGTTATGCGTTATAGGATATACGTTAAACGTTATACGTTATACGTTATACGTTATACGTTATACGTTATACGTTATACGTTATACGTTATACGTTATACGTTATACGTTATACGTTATACGTTATACGTTATACGTTATACGTTATACGTTATACGTTATACGTTATACGTTATACGTTATACGTTATACGTTATACGTTATACGTTATACGTTATACGTTATACGTTATACGTTAAACGTTATACGTTATACGTAATACGTTATACGATATACGTTAAACGTTATACGTTAGACGTTATAGGTTATACCTTATACGTTTTACGTTATACGTTATACGTTATACGATATACGTTATACGTTATACGTTATACGTTATACGTTATACGTTATACGTTATACGTTAAACGTTATACGTTATACGTTATACGTTATACGTTACACGTTATACGTTATACGTTATACGTTATACGTTATACGTTATACGTTATACGTTAAACGTTATACGTTATACGTAATACGTTATACGATATACGTTATACGTTATACGTTGTACGTTATACGTTATACGTTATACGTTATACGTTATACGTTGTACGTTATACGTTAAACGTTAGACGTTATACGGTATAGGATATACGTTACACGTTATACGTTATACGTTACACGTTATACGTTACACGTTATACGTTATACGTTATACGTTATACGTTATACGTTATACGTTATACGTTATACGTTATACGTTATACGTTATACGTTATACGTTATACGTTATACGTTATGCGTTATACGCTATACGTTATGCGTTATAGGTCATACCTTATACGTGATATGTCATACGTTGTACGTTATACGTTATACGTTATACGTTATACGTTATACGTTGTACGTTATACGTTAAACGTTAGACGTTATATGTTATACGTTATACGTTGTACGTTATACGTTATATGTAATATGTAATACGTTATACGTTATACGCCATACGTTATACGTTACACGTTTAACGTTTTACGTTATGCGTTATACGTTATGCGTTATACGTTATACGTTATACGTAATACGTTATACGTTATACGTTATACGTTATACGTTATACGTTATACGTTATACGTTATACGTTTTACGTTATACGTTATACGTTATACGTTATAAGTTATACGTTATACGTTTTACGTTATACGTTATACGTTATACGTTATACGTTATACGTTTTACGTTATACGTTATACGTTATACGTTATACGTTATACGTTATACGTTATACGTTATACGTTATACGTTATATGTTATACGTTATACGTTATACGTTATACGTTACACGTTATACGTTATACGTTATGCGTTATACGCTATACGTTATGCGTTATAGGTCATACCTTATACGTGATACGTCATACGTTATACGTTATACGTTATACGTTATTCGTTATACGTTTTACGTTATACGATATACGTTATACGTTATACGTTATACGTTATACGTTATACGTTATACGTTATAGGTTATACGTTATACGTAAAACGTTATACGTTATACGTTATACGTTATACGTTATACGTTATACGTTATACGTTATACGTTATACGTAATACGTTATACGATATACGTTATACGTTATACGTTGTACGTTATACGTTATACGTTATACGTTATACGTTATACGTTATACGTTGTACGTTATACGTTAAACGTTAGACGTTATATGTTATACGTTATACGTTGTACGTTATACGTTATATGTAATATGTAATACGTTATACGTTATACGCCATACGTTATACGTTATACGTTATACGTTATACGTTATACGTTATACGTTAAACGTTATACGTTATACGTTATACGTTATACGTTATACGTTATACGTTATACGTTATACGTTATACGTTATACGTTATACGTTATACGTTATGCGTTATACGCTATACGTTATGCGTTATAGGTCATACCTTATACGTGATACGTCATACGTTATACGTTATACGTAATACGTTATACGATATACGTTATACGTTATACGTTGTACGTTATACGTTATACGTTATACGTTATACGTTATACGTTATACGTTGTACGTTATACGTTAAACGTTAGACGTTATATGTTATACGTTATACGTTTTACGTTATACGATATACGTTAAACGTTATACGTTAGACGTTATAGGTTATACCTTATACGTTATACGTTATACGTTATACGTTATACGATATACGTTATACGTTATACGTTATACGTTATACGTTATACGTTATACGTTATACGTTATACGTTATACGTTATACGTTATACGTTATACGTTATACGTTATACGTTATACGTTATACGTTATACGTTATACGTTATACGTTATACGTTATACGTTATACGTTATACGTTATACGTTATACGGTATACGTTATACGATATACGTTATACGTTATACGTTGTACGTTATACGTTATACGTTATACGTTATACGTTATACGTTATACGTTATACGTTATACGTTATACGTTATACGTTATACGTTAGACGTTATAGGTTATACGTTATACGTTTTACGTTATACGTTATACGTTATACGATATACGTTATACGTTATACGTTATGCGTTATAGGTCATACCTTATACGTGATATGTCATACGTTATACGTTATACGTTATACGTTATTCGTTATAAGTTTTACGTTATACGATATACGTTATACGTTATACGTTATACGTAATACGTTATACGATATACGTTAAACGTTATGCGTTATACGTTATGCGTTATACGTTATACGTTATACGTAATACGTTATACGTTATACGTTATACGTTATACGTTATACGTTATACGTTATTCGTTATACGTTATATGTTGTACGTTATACGTTATACGTTATACGTTATACGCTATACGTTAAACGTTATACGTTATACGTTATGCGTTATACGTTATAGGTTAT
Source organism: Ptiloglossa arizonensis (assembly GCF_051014685.1). Lineage (NCBI taxonomy): Eukaryota > Metazoa > Arthropoda > Insecta > Hymenoptera > Colletidae > Ptiloglossa > Ptiloglossa arizonensis. Next base: position 3,298 of record NW_027479450.1, read on the forward strand.
ACGTTATGCGTTATACGTTATACGTTATACGTTTGACGTTATACGTTATACGTTATACGTTATACGTTATACGTTATACGTTATACGTCATACGTTATACGTTATACGTTATACGTTATTCGTTATACGTTATACGTTATACGTTATGCGTTATACGTTATACGTTATACGTTATGCGTTATACGTTATACGTTATACGTTATACGATATACGTTATACGTTATACGTTATACGTTATACGTTATACGTTATACGTTATGCGTTATACGCTATACGTTATGTGTTATAGGATATACGTTATACGTTGTACGTTATACGTTATACGTTATACGTTATACGTTATACGTTAAACGTTATACGTTATACGTTATACGTTATACGATATACGTTATACGTTATACGTTTAACGTTTTACGTTATGCGTTATACGTTATGCGTTATACGTTATACGTTATACGTTATACGTTATACGTTATACGTTATACGTAATACGTTATACGATATACGTTATACGTTATACGTTGTACGTTATACGTTATACGTTATACGTTATACGTTATACGTTGTACGTTATACGTTATACGTTATACGTTATACGTTATACGTTATACGTTATACGTTATACGTTATACGTTATACGCTATACGTTATACGTTATACGTTATACGTTATACGTTATACGTTATACGTTAAACGTTATACGTTATACGTAATACGTTATACGATATACGTTAAACGTTATACGTTAGACGTTATAGGTTATACCTTATACGTTATACGTTATACGTTATACGTTATACGATATACGTTATACGTTATACGTTATACGTTATACGTTATACGGTATACGTTATACGTTATACGTTATACGTTATACGTTATACGTTATACGTTATACGTTATACGTTATACGTTATACGTTATACGTTATACGTTATACGTTATACGTTATACGTTATACGTTATACGTTATACGTTATACGGTATACGTTATACGATATACGTTATACGTTATACGTTGTACGTTATACGTTATACGTTATACGTTATACGTTATACGTTATACGTTATACGTTATACGTTATACGTTATACGTTATACGTTAGACGTTATAGGTTATACGTTATACGTTTTACGTTATACGTTATACGTTATACGATATACGTTATACGTTATACGTTATGCGTTATAGGTCATACCTTATACGTGATATGTCATACGTTATACGTTATACGTTATACGTTATTCGTTATAAGTTTTACGTTATACGATATACGTTATACGTTATACGTTATACGTAATACGTTATACGATATACGTTAAACGTTATGCGTTATACGTTATGCGTTATACGTTATACGTTATACGTAATACGTTATACGTTATACGTTATACGTTATACGTTATACGTTATACGTTATTCGTTATACGTTATATGTTGTACGTTATACGTTATACGTTATACGTTATACGCTATACGTTAAACGTTATACGTTATACGTTATGCGTTATACGTTATAGGTTATACGTTATGCGTTATACGTTATACGTTATACGTTTGACGTTATACGTTATACGTTATACGTTATACGTTATACGTTATACGTTATACGTCATACGTTATACGTTATACGTTATACGTTATTCGTTATACGTTATACGTTATACGTTATGCGTTATACGTTATACGTTATACGTTATGCGTTATACGTTATACGTTATACGTTATACGATATACGTTATACGTTATACGTTATACGTTATACGTTATACGTTATACGTTATGCGTTATACGCTATACGTTATGTGTTATAGGATATACGTTATACGTTGTACGTTATACGTTATACGTTATACGTTATACGTTATACGTTAAACGTTATACGTTATACGTTATACGTTATACGATATACGTTATACGTTATACGTTATACGTTATACGTTATACGTTATACGTTATGCGTTATACGCAATAGGTTATGTGTTATAGGATATACGTTATACGTTGTACGTTATACGTTATACGTTATACGTTATACGTTATACGTTATACGTTATACGTTGTACGTTATACGTTAAACGTTAGACGTTATATGTTATACGTTATACGTTGTACGTTATACGTTATATGTAATATGTAATACGTTATACGTTATACGCCATACGTTATACGTTACACGTTTAACGTTTTACGTTATGCGTTATACGTTATGCGTTATACGTTATACGTTATACGTAATACGTTATACGTTATACGTTATACGTTATACGTTATACGTTATACGTTATTCGTTATACGTTATACGTTATACGTTATACGTTATACGTTATACGTTATACGTTATACGTTATACGCTATACGTTAAACGTTATACGTTATACGTTATGCGTTATACGTTATAGGTTATACGTTATACGTTATACGTTAAACGTTATACGTTATACGTAATACGTTATACGATATACGTTATACGTTATACGTTGTACGTTATACGTTATACGTTATACGTTATACGTTATACGTTATACGTTATACGTTATACGTTATACGTTATACGTTATACGTTATACGTTATACGTTATACGTTATACGTTATACGGTATACGTTATACGATATACGTTATACGTTATACGTTGTACGTTATACGTTATACGTTATACGTTATACGTTATACGTTATACGTTATACGTTATACGTTATACGTTATACGTTATACGTTAGACGTTATAGGTTATACGTTATACGTTTTACGTTATACGTTATACGTTATACGATATACGTTATACGTTATACGTTATGCGTTATAGGACATACCTTATACGTGATATGTCATACGTTATACGTTATACGTTATACGTTATTCGTTATAAGTTTTACGTTATACGATATACGTTATACGTTATACGTTATACGTAATACGTTATACGATATACGTTAAACGTTATGCGTTATACGTTATGCGTTATACGTTATACGTTATACGTAATACGTTATACGTTATACGTTATACGTTATACGTTATACGTTATACGTTATTCGTTATACGTTATACGTTGTACGTTATACGTTATACGTTATACGTTATACGCTATACGTTAAACGTTATACGTTATACGTTATGCGTTATACGTTATAGGTTATACGTTATGCGTTATACGTTATACGTTATACGTTTGACGTTATACGTTATACGTTATACGTTATACGTTATACGTTATACGTTATACGTCATACGTTATACGTTATACGTTATACGTTATTCGTTATACGTTATACGTTATACGTTATGCGTTATACGTTATACGTTATACGTTATGCGTTATACGTTATACGTTATACGTTATACGATATACGTTATACGTTATACGTTATACGTTATACGTTATACGTTATACGTTATGCGTTATACGCTATACGTTATGTGTTATAGGATATACGTTATACGTTGTACGTTATACGTTATACGTTATACGTTATACGTTATACGTTAAACGTTATACGTTATACGTTATACGTTATACGATATACGTTATACGTTATACGTTATACGTTATACGTTATACGTTATACGTTATGCGTTATACGCAATAGGTTATGTGTTATAGGATATACGTTATACGTTGTACGTTATACGTTATACGTTATACGTTATACGTTATACGTTATACGTTGTACGTTATACGTTAAACGTTAGACGTTATATGTTATACGTTATACGTTGTACGTTATACGTTATATGTAATATGTAATACGTTATACGTTATACGCCATACGTTATACGTTACACGTTTAACGTTTTACGTTATGCGTTATACGTTATGCGTTATACGTTATACGTTATACGTAATACGTTATACGTTATACGTTATACGTTATACGTTATACGTTATACGTTATTCGTTATACGTTATACGTTATACGTTATACGTTATACGTTATACGTTATACGTTATACGTTATACGCTATACGTTAAACGTTATACGTTATACGTTATGCGTTATACGTTATAGGTTATACGTTATGCGTTATACGTTATACGTTATACGTTATACGTTTGAGGTTATACGTTATACGTTATACGTTATACGTTATACGTTATACGTTATACGTCATACGTTATACGTTATACGTTATACGTTATTCGTTATACGTTATACGTTATGCGTTATGCGTTATACGTTATACGTTATACGTTATACGTTATACGTTATACGTTATGCGTTATACGCTATACGTTATGCGTTATACGTTATGCGTTATAGGTCATACCATATACGTGATACGTCATACGTTATACGTTATACGTTATACGTTATACGTTATACGTTATACGTTATACGTTATACGTTATACGTTATACGTTTTACGTTATACGTTATACGTTATACGTTATACGTTATACGTTATACGTTATACGTTATACGTTATATGTTATACGATATACGTTATACGTTATACGTTATACGTTATACGTTATACGTTATACGTTATGCGTTATACGCTATACGTTATGCGTTATAGGTCATACCTTATACGTGATACGTAATACGTTATACGTTATACGTTATACGTTATTCGTTATACGTTTACGTTATACGATATACGTTATACGTTATACGTTATACGTTATACGTTATACGTTATACGTTATACGTTATACGTTAAACGTTATACGTTATACGTTATACGTTATACGTTATACGTTATACGTTATACGTTGTACGTTAAACGTTATACGTTATACGTAATACGTTATACGATATACGTTATACGTTATACGTTGTACGTTATACGTTATACGTTATACGTTATACGTTATACGTTGTACGTTATACGTTAAACGTTAGACGTTATATGTTATACGTTATACGTTGTACGTTATACGTTATATGTAATATGTAATACGTTATACGTTATACGCCATACGTTATACGTTATACGTTATACGTTATACGTTATACGTTATACGTTATACGTTATGCGTTATACGCTATACGTTATGCGTTATAGGTCATACCTTATACGTGATATGTCATACGTTATACGTTATACGTTATACGTTATACGTTATACGTTATACGTTATACGTTATACGTTATACGTTATACGTTATACGTTATACGTTATACGTTATACGTTATACGTTACACGTTATACGTTATGCGTTATACGTTATACGTTATACGTTATACGTTATACGTTATACGTTATACGTTATACGTTATACGTTGTACGTTATACGTTTTACGTTATACGTTATACGTTATACGTTATACGTTATACGTTATACGTTATACGTTATACGTTATATGTTATACGTTATACGTTATACGTTATACGTTACACGTTATACGTTATACGTTATGCGTTATACGCTATACGTTATGCGTTATAGGTCATACCTTATACGTGATACGTCATACGTTATACGTTATACGTTATACGTTATTCGTTATACGTTTTACGTTATACGATATACGTTATACGTTATACGTTATACGTTATACGTTATACGTTATACGTTATACGTTATACGTTATACGTTATACGTTAAACGTTATACGTTATACGTTATACGTTATACGTTATACGTTATACGTTATACGTTATACGTTATACGTTAAACGTTATACGTTATACGTAATACGTTATACGATATACGTTATACGTTATACGTTGTACGTTATACGTTATACGTTATACGTTATACGTTATACGTTATACGTTATACGTTATACGTTAAACGTTATACGTTATACGTAATACGTTATACGATATACGTTATACGTTATACGTTGTACGTTATACGTTATACGTTATACGTTATACGTTATACGTTGTACGTTATTCGTTAAACGTTAGACGTTATATGTTATACGTTATACGTTGTACGTTATACGTTATATGTAATATGTAATACGTTATACGTTATACGCCATACGTTATACGTTATACGTTATACGTTATGCGTTATACGCTATACGTTATGCGTTATAGGTCATACCTTATACGTGATATGTCATACGTTATACGTTATACGTTATACGTTATACGTTATACGTTATACGTTATACGTTATACGTTATACGTTATACGTTATACGTTATACGTTATACGTTATACGTTATACGTTACACGTTATACGTTATACGTTATACGTTATACGTTATACGTTATACGTTATACGTTATACGTTATACGTTATACGTTATACGTTATACGTTATACGTTATACGTTTTACGTTATACGTTATACGTTATACGTTATACGTTATACGTTATACGTTATACGTTATACGTTATACGTTATACGTTATACGTTATATGTTATACGTTATACGTTATACGTTATACGTTATACGTTATACGTTATACGTTATACGTTATACGTTATACGTTATACGTTATACGTTATACGTTATACGTTATACGTTACACGTTATACGTTATACGTTATACGTTATACGTTATACGTTATACGTTACACGTTATACGTTATACGTTATGCGTTATACGCTATACGTTATGCGTTATAGGTCATACCTTATACGTGATACGTCATACGTTATACGTTATACGTTATACGTTATACGTTATACGTTATATGTTATACGTTATACGTTATACGTTATACGTTATACGTTATACGTTATACGTTATACGTTATACGTTATGCGTTATACGCTATACGTTATGCGTTATAGGTCATACCTTATACGTGATACGTCATACGTTATACGTTATACGTTATACGTTATTCGTTATACGTTTTACGTTATACGATATACGTTATACGTTATACGTTATACGTTATACGTTATACGTTATACGTTATACGTTATACGTTAAACGTTATACGTTATACGTTATACGTTATACGTTATACGTTATACGTTATACGTTATACGTTAAACGTTATACGTTATACGTAATACGTTATACGATATACGTTATACGTTATACGTTGTACGTTATACGTTATACGTTATACGTTATACGTTATACGTTGTACGTTATACGTTAAACGTTAGACGTTATATGTTATACGTTATACGTTGTACGTTATACGTTATATGTAATATGTAATACGTTATACGTTATACGCCATACGTTATACGTTATACGTTATACGTTATACGTTATACGTTATACGTTATGCGTTATACGCTATACGTTATGCGTTATAGGTCATACCTTATACGTGATATGTCATACGTTATACGTTATACGTTATACGTTATACGTTATACGTTATACGTTATACGTTATACGTTATACGTTATACGTTATACGTTATACGTTATACGTTATACGTTATACGTTATACGTTATACGTTATACGTTATACGTTATACGTTATACGTTATACGTTATACGTTATACGTTATACGTTATACGTTATACGTTATACGTTATACGTTATACGGTATACGTTATACGTTATGCGTTATACGTTATACGTTATACGTTATACGTTATACGTTATACGTTTGACGTTATACGTTATACGGTATACGTTATGCGTTATACGCTATACATTATGCGTTATAGGATATACGTTATGCGTTATAGGATATACGTTATACGTGATACGTTGTACGTTATACGTTATACGTTATACGTTATACGTTATACGTTATACGTTATACGTTATACGTTATACGTTATACGTTATACGTTATACGTTATACGTTATACGTTATACGTTATACGTTATACGTTATACGTTATACGTTATACGTTATACGTTATACGTTATACGTTATACGTTATACGTTATACGTTACACGTTATACGTTATACGTTATACGTTATACGTTATACGTTATACGTTATACGTTATACGTTATACGTTATACGTTATACGTTATACGTTATACGTTATACGTTATACGTTATACGTTATACGTTTTACGTTATACGTTATACGTTATACGTTATACGTTATACGTTATACGTTATACGTTATACGTTATATGTTATACGTTATACGTTATACGTTATACGTTACACGTTATACGTTATACGTTATGCGTTATACGCTATACGTTATGCGTTATAGGTCATACCTTATACGTGATACGTCATACGTTATACGTTATACGTTATACGTTATACGTTATACGTTATACGTTATACGTTATACGTTATACGTTATACGTTATACGTTATACGTTATACGTTATACGTTATACGTTATACGTTATACGTTATACGTCGTACGTTATACGTTATATGTAATATGTAATACGTTATACGTTATACGCCATACGTTATACGTTATACGTTATACGTTATACGTTATACGTTATACGTTATACGTTATACGTTATGCGTTATACGCTATACGTTATGCGTTATAGGTCATACCTTATACGTGATATGTCATACGTTATACGTTATACGTTATACGTTATACGTTATACGTTATACGTTATACGTTATACGTTATACGTTATACGTTATGCGTTATACGTTATACGTTATACGTTATACGTTATACGTTATACGTTATACGTTATACGTTAAACGTTATACGTTATACGTTATACGGTATACGTTATGCGTTATACGCTATACATTATGCGTTATAGGATATACGTTATGCGTTATAGGATATACGTTATACGTGATACGTTGTACGTTATACGTTATACGTTATACGTTATACGTTATACGTTATACGTTATACGTTATACGTTATACGTTATACGTTATACGTTATACGTTATACGTTATACGTTATACGTTATACGTTATACGTTATACGTTATACGTTATACGTTATACGTTATACGTTATACGTTATACGTTATACGTTATACGTTATACGTTATACGTTATACGTTAAACGTTATACGTTATACGTAATACGTTATACGATATACGTTATACGTTATACGTTGTACGTTATACGTTATACGTTATACGTTATACGTTATACGTTGTACGTTATTCGTTAAACGTTAGACGTTATATGTTATACGTTATACGTTGTACGTTATACGTTATATGTAATATGTAATACGTTATACGTTATACGCCATACGTTATACGTTATACGTTATACGTTATGCGTTATACGCTATACGTTATGCGTTATAGGTCATACCTTATACGTGATATGTCATACGTTATACGTTATACGTTATACGTTATACGTTATACGTTATACGTTATACGTTATACGTTATACGTTATACGTTATACGTTATACGTTATACGTTATACGTTATACGTTACACGTTATACGTTATACGTTATACGTTATACGTTATACGTTATACGTTATACGTTATACGTTATACGTTATACGTTATACGTTATACGTTATACGTTATACGTTATACGTTATACGTTTTACGTTATACGTTATACGTTATACGTTATACGTTATACGTTATACGTTATACGTTATACGTTATACGTTATATGTTATACGTTATACGTTATACGTTATACGTTATACGTTATACGTTATACGTTATACGTTATACGTTATACGTTATACGTTATACGTTATACGTTATACGTTACACGTTATACGTTATACGTTATACGTTATACGTTATACGTTATACGTTACACGTTATACGTTATACGTTATGCGTTATACGCTATACGTTATGCGTTATAGGTCATACCTTATACGTGATACGTCATACGTTATACGTTATACGTTATACGTTATACGTTATACGTTATATGTTATACGATATACGTTATACGTTATACGTTATACGTTATACGTTATACGTTATACGTTATGCGTTATACGCTATACGTTATGCGTTATAGGTCATACCTTATACGTGATACGTCATACGTTATACGTTATACGTTATACGTTATTCGTTATACGTTTTACGTTATACGATATACGTTATACGTTATACGTTATACGTTATACGTTATACGTTATACGTTATACGTTATACGTTAAACGTTATACGTTATACGTTATACGTTATACGTTATACGTTATACGTTATACGTTATACGTTAAACGTTATACGTTATACGTAATACGTTATACGATATACGTTATACGTTATACGTTGTACGTTATACGTTATACGTTATACGTTATACGTTATACGTTGTACGTTATACGTTAAACGTTAGACGTTATATGTTATACGTTATACGTTGTACGTTATACGTTATATGTAATATGTAATACGTTATACGTTATACGCCATACGTTATACGTTATACGTTATACGTTATACGTTATACGTTATACGTTATACGTTATGCGTTATACGCTATACGTTATGCTTTATAGGTCATACCTTATACGTGATATGTCATACGTTATACGTTATACGTTATACGTTATACGTTATACGTTATACGTTATACGTTATACGTTAAACGTTATACGTTATACGTAATACGTTATACGATATACGTTATACGTTATACGTTGTACGTTATACGTTATACGTTATACGTTATACGTTATACGTTATACGTTATACGTTATACGTTAAACGTTATACGTTATACGTAATACGTTATACGATATACGTTATACGTTATACGTTGTACGTTATACGTTATACGTTATACGTTATACGTTATACGTTGTACGTTATTCGTTAAACGTTAGACGTTATATGTTATACGTTATACGTTGTACGTTATACGTTATATGTAATATGTAATACGTTATACGTTATACGCCATACGTTATACGTTATACGTTATACGTTATGCGTTATACGCTATACGTTATGCGTTATAGGTCATACCTTATACGTGATATGTCATACGTTATACGTTATACGTTATACGTTATACGTTATACGTTATACGTTATACGTTATACGTTATACGTTATACGTTATACGTTATACGTTATACGTTATACGTTATACGTTACACGTTATACGTTATACGTTATACGTTATACGTTATACGTTATACGTTATACGTTATACGTTATACGTTATACGTTATACGTTATACGTTATACGTTATACGTTTTACGTTATACGTTATACGTTATACGTTATACGTTATACGTTATACGTTATACGTTATACGTTATACGTTATACGTTATACGTTATATGTTATACGTTATACGTTATACGTTATACGTTATACGTTATACGTTATACGTTATACGTTATACGTTATACGTTATACGTTATACGTTATACGTTATACGTTATACGTTATACGTTATACGTTACACGTTATACGTTATACGTTATACGTTATACGTTATACGTTATACGTTACACGTTATACGTTATACGTTATGCGTTATACGCTATACGTTATGCGTTATAGGTCATACCTTATACGTGATACGTCATACGTTATACGTTATACGTTATACGTTATACGTTATACGTTATATGTTATACGTTATACGTTATACGTTATACGTTATACGTTATACGTTATACGTTATACGTTATACGTTATGCGTTATACGCTATACGTTATGCGTTATAGGTCATACCTTATACGTGATACGTCATACGTTATACGTTATACGTTATACGTTATTCGTTATACGTTTTACGTTATACGATATACGTTATACGTTATACGTTATACGTTATACGTTATACGTTATACGTTATACGTTATACGTTAAACGTTATACGTTATACGTTATACGTTATACGTTATACGTTATACGTTATACGTTATACGTTAAACGTTATACGTTATACGTAATACGTTATACGATATACGTTATACGTTATACGTTGTACGTTATACGTTATACGTTATACGTTATACGTTATACGTTGTACGTTATACGTTAAACGTTAGACGTTATATGTTATACGTTATACGTTGTACGTTATACGTTATATGTAATATGTAATACGTTATACGTTATACGCCATACGTTATACGTTATACGTTATACGTTATACGTTATACGTTATACGTTATGCGTTATACGCTATACGTTATGCGTTATAGGTCATACCTTATACGTGATATGTCATACGTTATACGTTATACGTTATACGTTATACGTTATACGTTATACGTTATACGTTATACGTTATACGTTATACGTTATACGTTATACGTTATACGTTATACGTTATACGTTATACGTTATACGTTATACGTTATACGTTATACGTTATACGTTATACGTTATACGTTATACGTTATACGTTATACGTTATACGTTATACGTTATACGTTATACGGTATACGTTATACGTTATGCGTTATACGTTATACGTTATACGTTATACGTTATACGTTATACGTTTGACGTTATACGTTATACGGTATACGTTATGCGTTATACGCTATACATTATGCGTTATAGGATATACGTTATGCGTTATAGGATATACGTTATACGTGATACGTTGTACGTTATACGTTATACGTTATACGTTATACGTTATACGTTATACGTTATACGTTATACGTTATACGTTATACGTTATACGTTATACGTTATACGTTATACGTTATACGTTATACGTTATACGTTATACGTTATACGTTATACGTTATACGTTATACGTTATACGTTATACGTTATACGTTATACGTTACACGTTATACGTTATACGTTATACGTTATACGTTATACGTTATACGTTATACGTTATACGTTATACGTTATACGTTATACGTTATACGTTATACGTTATACGTTATACGTTATACGTTATACGTTTTACGTTATACGTTATACGTTATACGTTATACGTTATACGTTATACGTTATACGTTATACGTTATATGTTATACGTTATACGTTATACGTTATACGTTACACGTTATACGTTATACGTTATGCGTTATACGCTATACGTTATGCGTTATAGGTCATACCTTATACGTGATACGTCATACGTTATACGTTATACGTTATACGTTATACGTTATACGTTATACGTTATACGTTATACGTTATACGTTATACGTTATACGTTATACGTTATACGTTATACGTTATACGTTATACGTTATACGTTATACGTCGTACGTTATACGTTATATGTAATATGTAATACGTTATACGTTATACGCCATACGTTATACGTTATACGTTATACGTTATACGTTATACGTTATACGTTATACGTTATACGTTATGCGTTATACGCTATACGTTATGCGTTATAGGTCATACCTTATACGTGATATGTCATACGTTATACGTTATACGTTATACGTTATACGTTATACGTTATACGTTATACGTTATACGTTATACGTTATACGTTATGCGTTATACGTTATACGTTATACGTTATACGTTATACGTTATACGTTATACGTTATACGTTAAACGTTATACGTTATACGTTATACGGTATACGTTATGCGTTATACGCTATACATTATGCGTTATAGGATATACGTTATGCGTTATAGGATATACGTTATACGTGATACGTTGTACGTTATACGTTATACGTTATACGTTATACGTTATACGTTATACGTTATACGTTATACGTTATACGTTATACGTTATACGTTATACGTTATACGTTATACGTTATACGTTATACGTTATACGTTATACGTTATACGTTATACGTTATACGTTATACGTTATACGTTATACGTTATACGTTATACGTTATACGTTATACGTTATACGTTAAACGTTATACGTTATACGTAATACGTTATACGATATACGTTATACGTTATACGTTGTACGTTATACGTTATACGTTATACGTTATACGTTATACGTTGTACGTTATTCGTTAAACGTTAGACGTTATATGTTATACGTTATACGTTGTACGTTATACGTTATATGTAATATGTAATACGTTATACGTTATACGCCATACGTTATACGTTATACGTTATACGTTATGCGTTATACGCTATACGTTATGCGTTATAGGTCATACCTTATACGTGATATGTCATACGTTATACGTTATACGTTATACGTTATACGTTATACGTTATACGTTATACGTTATACGTTATACGTTATACGTTATACGTTATACGTTATACGTTATACGTTATACGTTACACGTTATACGTTATACGTTATACGTTATACGTTATACGTTATACGTTATACGTTATACGTTATACGTTATACGTTATACGTTATACGTTATACGTTATACGTTATACGTTATACGTTTTACGTTATACGTTATACGTTATACGTTATACGTTATACGTTATACGTTATACGTTATACGTTATACGTTATATGTTATACGTTATACGTTATACGTTATACGTTATACGTTATACGTTATACGTTATACGTTATACGTTATACGTTATACGTTATACGTTATACGTTATACGTTACACGTTATACGTTATACGTTATACGTTATACGTTATACGTTATACGTTACACGTTATACGTTATACGTTATGCGTTATACGCTATACGTTATGCGTTATAGGTCATACCTTATACGTGATACGTCATACGTTATACGTTATACGTTATACGTTATACGTTATACGTTATATGTTATACGATATACGTTATACGTTATACGTTATACGTTATACGTTATACGTTATACGTTATGCGTTATACGCTATACGTTATGCGTTATAGGTCATACCTTATACGTGATACGTCATACGTTATACGTTATACGTTATACGTTATTCGTTATACGTTTTACGTTATACGATATACGTTATACGTTATACGTTATACGTTATACGTTATACGTTATACGTTATACGTTATACGTTAAACGTTATACGTTATACGTTATACGTTATACGTTATACGTTATACGTTATACGTTATACGTTAAACGTTATACGTTATACGTAATACGTTATACGATATACGTTATACGTTATACGTTGTACGTTATACGTTATACGTTATACGTTATACGTTATACGTTGTACGTTATACGTTAAACGTTAGACGTTATATGTTATACGTTATACGTTGTACGTTATACGTTATATGTAATATGTAATACGTTATACGTTATACGCCATACGTTATACGTTATACGTTATACGTTATACGTTATACGTTATACGTTATACGTTATGCGTTATACGCTATACGTTATGCTTTATAGGTCATACCTTATACGTGATATGTCATACGTTATACGTTATACGTTATACGTTATACGTTATACGTTATACGTTATACGTTATACGTTATACGTTATACGTTATACGTTATACGTTATACGTTATACGTTATACGTTATACGTTATACGTTATACGTTATACGTTATACGTTATACGTTATACGTTATACGTTATACGTTATACGTTATACGTTATACGTTATACGTTATACGTTATACGTTATACGTTATACGGTATACGTTATACGTTATGCGTTATACGTTATACGTTATACGTTATACGTTATACGTTATACGTTTGACGTTATACGTTATACGGTATACGTTATGCGTTATACGCTATACATTATGCGTTATAGGATATACGTTATGCGTTATAGGATATACGTTATACGTGATACGTTGTACGTTATACGTTATACGTTATACGTTATACGTTATACGTTATACGTTATACGTTATACGTTATACGTTATACGTTATACGTTATACGTTATACGTTATACGTTATACGTTATACGTTATACGTTATACGTTATACGTTATACGTTATACGTTATACGTTATACGTTATACGTTATACGTTATACGTTATACGTTATACGTTATACGTTACACGTTATACGTTATACGTTATACGTTATACGTTATACGTTATACGTTATACGTTATACGTTATACGTTATACGTTATACGTTATACGTTATACGTTTTACGTTATACGTTATACGTTATACGTTATACGTTATACGTTATACGTTATACGTTATACGTTATATGTTATACGTTATACGTTATACGTTATACGTTACACGTTATACGTTATACGTTATGCGTTATACGCTATACGTTATGCGTTATAGGTCATACCTTATACGTGATACGTCATACGTTATACGTTATACGTTATACGTTATACGTTATACGTTATACGTTATACGTTATACGTTATACGTTATACGTTATACGTTATACGTTATAAGTTATACGTTATACGTTATACGTTATACGTTATACGTTGTACGTTATACGTTATATGTAATATGTAATACGTTATACGTTATACGCCATACGTTATACGTTATACGTTATACGTTATACGTTATACGTTATACGTTATACGTTATGCGTTATACGCTATACGTTATGCGTTATAGGTCATACCTTATACGTGATATGTCATACGTTATACGTTATACGTTATACGTTATACGTTATACGTTATACGTTATACGTTATACGTTATACGTTATACGTTATACGTTATACGTTATACGTTATACGTTATACGTTATACGTTATACGTTATACGTTATACGTTACACGTTATACGTTATACGTTATACGTTATACGTTATACGTTATACGTTATACGTTATACGTTATACGTTATACGTTATACGTTATACGGTATACGTTATACGTTATGCGTTATACGTTATACGTTATACGTTATACGTTATACGTTATACGTTATACGTTTGACGTTATACGTTATACGGTATACGTTATGCGTTATACGCTATACATTGTGCGTTATAGGATATACGTTATGCGTTATAGGATATACGTTATACGTGATACGTTGTACGTTATACGTTATACGTTCTACGTTATACGTTATACGTTATACGTTATACGTTATACGTTATACGTTATACGTTATACGTTATACGTTATACGTTATACGTTATACGTTATACGTTATACGTTATACGTTATACGTTATACGTTATACGTTATACGTTATACGTTATACGTTATACGTTATACGTTATACGTTATACGTTATACGTTACACGTTATACGTTATACGTTATACGTTATACGTTATACGTTATACGTTATACGTTATACGTTATACGGTATACGTTATACGTTATGCGTTATACGTTATACGTTATACGTTATACGTTATACGTTTGACGTTATACGTTATACGGTATACGTTATGCGTTATACGCTATACATTATGCGTTATAGGATATACGTTATGCGTTATAGGATATACGTTATACGTGATACGTTGTACGTTATACGTTATACGTTATACGTTATACGTTATACGTTATACGTTATACGTTATACGTTATACGTTATACGTTATACGTTATACGTTATACGTTATACGTTATACGTTATACGTTATACGTTATACGTTATACGTTATACGTTATACGTTATACGTTATACGTTATACGTTATACGTTATACGTTATACGTTATACGTTATACGTTAAACGTTATACGTTATACGTAATACGTTATACGATATACGTTATACGTTATACGTTGTACGTTATACGTTATACGTTATACGTTATACGTTATACGTTATACGTTATACGTTATACGTTATACGTTATACGTTATACGTTATACGTTATACGTTATACGTTAAACGTTATACGTTATACGTTATACGTTATACGTTATACGTTATACGTTATACGTTATACGTTATACGTTATACGTTATACGTTATACGTTATACGTTATACGTTGTACGTTATACGTTAAACGTTAGACGTTATATGTTATACGTTATACGTTGTACGTTATACGTTATATGTAATATGTAATACGTTATACGTTATACGCCATACGTTATACGTTATACGTTATACGTTATACGTTATACGTTATACGTTATACGTTATACGTTATACGTTATACGTTATACGTTATACGTTATACGTTACACGTTATACGTTATACGTTATACGTTATACGTTATACGTTATACGTTATACGTTATACGTTATACGTTATACGTTATACGTTATACGGTATACGTTATACGTTATGCGTTATACGTTATACGTTATACGTTATACGTTATACGTTATACGTTTGACGTTATACGTTATACGGTATACGTTATGCGTTATACGCTATACATTATGCGTTATAGGATATACGTTATGCGTTATAGGATATACGTTATACGTTATACGTTAAACGTTATACGTTATACGTTATACGTTATACGTTATACGTTATACGTTATACGTTATACGTTAAACGTTATACGTTATACGTAATACGTTATACGATATACGTTATACGTTATACGTTGTACGTTATACGTTATACGTTATACGTTATACGTTATACGTTGTACGTTATACGTTAAACGTTAGACGTTATATGTTATACGTTATACGTTGTACGTTATACGTTATATGTAATATGTAATACGTTATACGTTATACGCCATACGTTATACGTTATACGTTATACGTTATACGTTATACGTTATACGTTATGCGTTATACGCTATACGTTATGCGTTATAGGTCATACCTTATACGTGATATGTCATACGTTATACGTTATACGTTATACGTTATACGTTATACGTTATACGTTATACGTTATACGTTATACGTTATACGTTATACGTTATACGTTATACGTTATACGTTATACGTTATACGTTATACGTTATACGTTATACGTTATACGTTATACGTTATACGTTATACGTTATACGTTATACGTTATACGTTATACGTTATACGTTATACGTTATACGGTATACGTTATACGTTATGCGTTATACGTTATACGTTATACGTTATACGTTATACGTTATACGTTTGACGTTATACGTTATACGGTATACGTTATGCGTTATACGCTATACATTATGCGTTATAGGATATACGTTATGCGTTATAGGATATACGTTATACGTGATACGTTGTACGTTATACGTTATACGTTATACGTTATACGTTATACGTTATACGTTATACGTTATACGTTATACGTTATACGTTATACGTTATACGTTATACGTTATACGTTATACGTTATACGTTATACGTTATACGTTATACGTTATACGTTATACGTTATACGTTATACGTTATACGTTATACGTTATACGTTACACGTTATACGTTATACGTTATACGTTATACGTTATACGTTATACGTTATACGTTATACGTTATACGTTATACGTTATACGTTATACGTTATACGTTATACGTTATACGTTATACGTTATACGTTTTACGTTATACGTTATACGTTATACGTTATACGTTATACGTTATACGTTATACGTTATACGTTATATGTTATACGTTATACGTTATACGTTATACGTTACACGTTATACGTTATACGTTATGCGTTATACGCTATACGTTATGCGTTATAGGTCATACCTTATACGTGATACGTCATACGTTATACGTTATACGTTATACGTTATACGTTATACGTTATACGTTATACGTTATACGTTATACGTTATACGTTATACGTTATACGTTATACGTTATACGTTATACGTTATACGTTATACGTTATACGTCGTACGTTATACGTTATATGTAATATGTAATACGTTATACGTTATACGCCATACGTTATACGTTATACGTTATACGTTATACGTTATACGTTATACGTTATACGTTATGCGTTATACGCTATACGTTATGCGTTATAGGTCATACCTTATACGTGATATGTCATACGTTATACGTTATACGTTATACGTTATACGTTATACGTTATACGTTATACGTTATACGTTATACGTTATACGTTATGCGTTATACGTTATACGTTATACGTTATACGTTATACGTTATACGTTATACGTTATACGTTAAACGTTATACGTTATACGTTATACGGTATACGTTATGCGTTATACGCTATACATTATGCGTTATAGGATATACGTTATGCGTTATAGGATATACGTTATACGTGATACGTTGTACGTTATACGTTATACGTTATACGTTATACGTTATACGTTATACGTTATACGTTATACGTTATACGTTATACGTTATACGTTATACGTTATACGTTATACGTTATACGTTATACGTTATACGTTATACGTTATACGTTATACGTTATACGTTATACGTTATACGTTATACGTTATACGTTATACGTTATACGTTATACGTTATACGTTAAACGTTATACGTTATACGTAATACGTTATACGATATACGTTATACGTTATACGTTGTACGTTATACGTTATACGTTATACGTTATACGTTATACGTTGTACGTTATTCGTTAAACGTTAGACGTTATATGTTATACGTTATACGTTGTACGTTATACGTTATATGTAATATGTAATACGTTATACGTTATACGCCATACGTTATACGTTATACGTTATACGTTATGCGTTATACGCTATACGTTATGCGTTATAGGTCATACCTTATACGTGATATGTCATACGTTATACGTTATACGTTATACGTTATACGTTATACGTTATACGTTATACGTTATACGTTATACGTTATACGTTATACGTTATACGTTATACGTTATACGTTATACGTTACACGTTATACGTTATACGTTATACGTTATACGTTATACGTTATACGTTATACGTTATACGTTATACGTTATACGTTATACGTTATACGTTATACGTTATACGTTATACGTTATACGTTTTACGTTATACGTTATACGTTATACGTTATACGTTATACGTTATACGTTATACGTTATACGTTATACGTTATATGTTATACGTTATACGTTATACGTTATACGTTATACGTTATACGTTATACGTTATACGTTATACGTTATACGTTATACGTTATACGTTATACGTTATACGTTACACGTTATACGTTATACGTTATACGTTATACGTTATACGTTATACGTTACACGTTATACGTTATACGTTATGCGTTATACGCTATACGTTATGCGTTATAGGTCATACCTTATACGTGATACGTCATACGTTATACGTTATACGTTATACGTTATACGTTATACGTTATATGTTATACGATATACGTTATACGTTATACGTTATACGTTATACGTTATACGTTATACGTTATGCGTTATACGCTATACGTTATGCGTTATAGGTCATACCTTATACGTGATACGTCATACGTTATACGTTATACGTTATACGTTATTCGTTATACGTTTTACGTTATACGATATACGTTATACGTTATACGTTATACGTTATACGTTATACGTTATACGTTATACGTTATACGTTAAACGTTATACGTTATACGTTATACGTTATACGTTATACGTTATACGTTATACGTTATACGTTAAACGTTATACGTTATACGTAATACGTTATACGATATACGTTATACGTTATACGTTGTACGTTATACGTTATACGTTATACGTTATACGTTATACGTTGTACGTTATACGTTAAACGTTAGACGTTATATGTTATACGTTATACGTTGTACGTTATACGTTATATGTAATATGTAATACGTTATACGTTATACGCCATACGTTATACGTTATACGTTATACGTTATACGTTATACGTTATACGTTATACGTTATGCGTTATACGCTATACGTTATGCTTT
This sequence comes from Ptiloglossa arizonensis, assembly GCF_051014685.1. NCBI lineage: Eukaryota > Metazoa > Arthropoda > Insecta > Hymenoptera > Colletidae > Ptiloglossa > Ptiloglossa arizonensis. Next base: position 24,764 of record NW_027479450.1, read on the forward strand.
ATAGGTCATACCTTATACGTGATATGTCATACGTTATACGTTATACGTTATACGTTATACGTTATACGTTATACGTTATACGTTATACGTTATACGTTATACGTTATACGTTATACGTTATACGTTATACGTTATACGTTATACGTTATACGTTATACGTTATACGTTATACGTTATACGTTATACGTTATACGTTATACGTTATACGTTATACGTTATACGTTATACGTTATACGTTATACGTTATACGTTATACGTTATACGGTATACGTTATACGTTATGCGTTATACGTTATACGTTATACGTTATACGTTATACGTTATACGTTTGACGTTATACGTTATACGGTATACGTTATGCGTTATACGCTATACATTATGCGTTATAGGATATACGTTATGCGTTATAGGATATACGTTATACGTGATACGTTGTACGTTATACGTTATACGTTATACGTTATACGTTATACGTTATACGTTATACGTTATACGTTATACGTTATACGTTATACGTTATACGTTATACGTTATACGTTATACGTTATACGTTATACGTTATACGTTATACGTTATACGTTATACGTTATACGTTATACGTTATACGTTATACGTTATACGTTATACGTTATACGTTACACGTTATACGTTATACGTTATACGTTATACGTTATACGTTATACGTTATACGTTATACGTTATACGTTATACGTTATACGTTATACGTTATACGTTTTACGTTATACGTTATACGTTATACGTTATACGTTATACGTTATACGTTATACGTTATACGTTATATGTTATACGTTATACGTTATACGTTATACGTTATACGTTATACGTTATACGTTATACGTTATACGTTATACGTTATACGTTATACGTTATACGTTATACGTTATACGTTAAACGTTATACGTTATACGTAATACGTTATACGATATACGTTATACGTTATACGTTGTACGTTATACGTTAAACGTTAGACGTTATATGTTATACGTTATACGTTGTACGTTATACGTTATATGTAATATGTAATACGTTATACGTTATACGCCATACGTTATACGTTATACGTTATACGTTATGCGTTATACGCTATACGTTATGCGTTATAGGTCATACCTTATACGTGATATGTCATACGTTATACGTTATACGTTATACGTTATACGTTATACGTTATACGTTATACGTTATACGTTATACGTTATACGTTATAAGTTATACGTTATACGTTATACGTTATACGTTATACGTTGTACGTTATACGTTATATGTAATATGTAATACGTTATACGTTATACGCCATACGTTATACGTTATACGTTATACGTTATACGTTATACGTTATACGTTATACGTTATACGTTATACGTTATACGTTATACGTTATACGTTATACGTTATACGTTATACGTTATACGTTATACGTAATACGTTATACGATATACGTTATACGTTATACGTTGTACGTTATACGTTATACGTTATACGTTATACGTTATACGTTGTACGTTATACGTTATACGTTACACGTTATACGTTATACGTTATACGTTATACGTTATACGTTATACGTTATACGTTATACGTTATACGTTATACGTTATACGTTATACGTTATACGTTATACGTTAAACGTTATACGTTATACGTAATACGTTATACGATATACGTTAAACGTTATACGTTAGACGTTATAGGTTATACCTTATACGTTTCACGTTATACGTTATACGTTATACGATATACGTTATACGTTATACGTTATACGTTATACGTTATACGTTATACGTTATACGTTATACGTTATACGTTATACGTTATACGGTACACGTTATACGTTATACGTTATGCGTTATACGCTATACGTTATGCGTTATAGGTCATACCTTATACGTGATACGTCATACGTTATACGTTATACGTTATACGTTATACGTTATACGTTATATGTTATACGATATACGTTATACGTTATACGTTATACGTTATACGTTATACGTTATACGTTATGCGTTATACGCTATACGTTATGCGTTATAGGTCATACCTTATACGTGATACGTCATACGTTATACGTTATACGTTATACGTTATTCGTTATACGTTTTACGTTATACGATATACGTTATACGTTATACGTTATACGTTATACGTTATACGTTATACGTTATACGTTATACGTTAAACGTTATACGTTATACGTTATACGTTATACGTTATACGTTATACGTTATACGTTATACGTTAAACGTTATACGTTATACGTAATACGTTATACGATATACGTTATACGTTATACGTTGTACGTTATACGTTATACGTTATACGTTATACGTTATACGTTGTACGTTATACGTTAAACGTTAGACGTTATATGTTATACGTTATACGTTGTACGTTATACGTTATATGTAATATGTAATACGTTATACGTTATACGCCATACGTTATACGTTATACGTTATACGTTATACGTTATACGTTATACGTTATACGTTATGCGTTATACGCTATACGTTATGCTTTATAGGTCATACCTTATACGTGATATGTCATACGTTATACGTTATACGTTATACGTTATACGTTATACGTTATACGTTATACGTTATACGTTATACGTTATACGTTATACGTTATACGTTATACGTTATACGTTATACGTTATACGTTATAAGTTATACGTTATACGTTATACGTTATACGTTATACGTTGTACGTTATACGTTATATGTAATATGTAATACGTTATACGTTATACGCCATACGTTATACGTTATACGTTATACGTTATACGTTATACGTTATACGTTATACGTTATACGTTATGCGTTATACGCTATACGTTATGCGTTATAGGTCATACCTTATACGTGATATGTCATACGTTATACGTTATACGTTATACGTTATACGTTATACGTTATACGTTATACGTTATACGTTATACGTTATACGTTATACGTTATACGTTATACGTTATACGTTATACGTTATACGTTATACGTTATACGTTATACGTTATACGTTATACGTTATACGGTATACGTTATACGTTATGCGTTATACGTTATACGTTATACGTTATACGTTATACGTTATACGTTTGACGTTATACGTTATACGGTATACGTTATGCGTTATACGCTATACATTATGCGTTATAGGATATACGTTATGCGTTATAGGATATACGTTATACGTGATACGTTGTACGTTATACGTTATACGTTATACGTTATACGTTATACGTTATACGTTATACGTTATACGTTATACGTTATACGTTATACGTTATACGTTATACGTTATACGTTATACGTTATACGTTATACGTTATACGTTATACGTTATACGTTATACGTTATACGTTATACGTTATACGTTATACGTTATACGTTATACGTTATACGTTACACGTTATACGTTATACGTTATACGTTATACGTTATACGTTATACGTTATACGTTATACGTTATACGTTATACGTTATACGTTATACGTTATACGTTTTACGTTATACGTTATACGTTATACGTTATACGTTATACGTTATACGTTATACGTTATACGTTATATGTTATACGTTATACGTTATACGTTATACGTTATACGTTATACGTTATACGTTATACGTTATACGTTATACGTTATACGTTATACGTTATACGTTATACGTTATACGTTAAACGTTATACGTTATACGTAATACGTTATACGATATACGTTATACGTTATACGTTGTACGTTATACGTTAAACGTTAGACGTTATATGTTATACGTTATACGTTGTACGTTATACGTTATATGTAATATGTAATACGTTATACGTTATACGCCATACGTTATACGTTATACGTTATACGTTATGCGTTATACGCTATACGTTATGCGTTATAGGTCATACCTTATACGTGATATGTCATACGTTATACGTTATACGTTATACGTTATACGTTATACGTTATACGTTATACGTTATACGTTATACGTTATACGTTATAAGTTATACGTTATACGTTATACGTTATACGTTATACGTTGTACGTTATACGTTATATGTAATATGTAATACGTTATACGTTATACGCCATACGTTATACGTTATACGTTATACGTTATACGTTATACGTTATACGTTATACGTTATACGTTATACGTTATACGTTATACGTTATACGTTATACGTTATACGTTATACGTTATACGTTATACGTAATACGTTATACGATATACGTTATACGTTATACGTTGTACGTTATACGTTATACGTTATACGTTATACGTTATACGTTGTACGTTATACGTTATACGTTACACGTTATACGTTATACGTTATACGATATACGTTATACGTTATACGTTATACGTTATACGTTATACGTTATACGTTATACGTTATACGTTATACGTTATACGTTAAACGTTATACGTTATACGTAATACGTTATACGATATACGTTAAACGTTATACGTTAGACGTTATAGGTTATACCTTATACGTTTCACGTTATACGTTATACGTTATACGATATACGTTATACGTTATACGTTATACGTTATACGTTATACGTTATACGTTATACGTTATACGTTATACGTTATACGTTATACGGTACACGTTATACGTTATACGTTATGCGTTATACGCTATACGTTATGCGTTATAGGTCATACCTTATACGTGATACGTCATACGTTATACGTTATACGTTATACGTTATACGTTATACGTTATATGTTATACGATATACGTTATACGTTATACGTTATACGTTATACGTTATACGTTATACGTTATGCGTTATACGCTATACGTTATGCGTTATAGGTCATACCTTATACGTGATACGTCATACGTTATACGTTATACGTTATACGTTATTCGTTATACGTTTTACGTTATACGATATACGTTATACGTTATACGTTATACGTTATACGTTATACGTTATACGTTATACGTTATACGTTAAACGTTATACGTTATACGTTATACGTTATACGTTATACGTTATACGTTATACGTTATACGTTAAACGTTATACGTTATACGTAATACGTTATACGATATACGTTATACGTTATACGTTGTACGTTATACGTTATACGTTATACGTTATACGTTATACGTTGTACGTTATACGTTAAACGTTAGACGTTATATGTTATACGTTATACGTTGTACGTTATACGTTATATGTAATATGTAATACGTTATACGTTATACGCCATACGTTATACGTTATACGTTATACGTTATACGTTATACGTTATACGTTATACGTTATGCGTTATACGCTATACGTTATGCTTTATAGGTCATACCTTATACGTGATATGTCATACGTTATACGTTATACGTTATACGTTATACGTTATACGTTATACGTTATACGTTATACGTTATACGTTATACGTTATACGTTATACGTTATACGTTATACGTTATACGTTATACGTTATACGTTATACGTTATACGTTATACGTTATACGTTATACGTTATACGTTATACGTTATACGTTATACGTTATACGTTATACGTTATACGTTATACGTTATACGTTATACGGTATACGTTATACGTTATGCGTTATACGTTATACGTTATACGTTATACGTTATACGTTATACGTTTGACGTTATACGTTATACGGTATACGTTATGCGTTATACGCTATACATTATGCGTTATAGGATATACGTTATGCGTTATAGGATATACGTTATACGTGATACGTTGTACGTTATACGTTATACGTTATACGTTATACGTTATACGTTATACGTTATACGTTATACGTTATACGTTATACGTTATACGTTATACGTTATACGTTATACGTTATACGTTATACGTTATACGTTATACGTTATACGTTATACGTTATACGTTATACGTTATACGTTATACGTTATACGTTATACGTTATACGTTATACGTTACACGTTATACGTTATACGTTATACGTTATACGTTATACGTTATACGTTATACGTTATACGTTATACGTTATACGTTATACGTTATACGTTATACGTTTTACGTTATACGTTATACGTTATACGTTATACGTTATACGTTATACGTTATACGTTATACGTTATATGTTATACGTTATACGTTATACGTTATACGTTACACGTTATACGTTATACGTTATGCGTTATACGCTATACGTTATGCGTTATAGGTCATACCTTATACGTGATACGTCATACGTTATACGTTATACGTTATACGTTATACGTTATACGTTATACGTTATACGTTATACGTTATACGTTATACGTTATACGTTATACGTTATAAGTTATACGTTATACGTTATACGTTATACGTTATACGTTGTACGTTATACGTTATATGTAATATGTAATACGTTATACGTTATACGCCATACGTTATACGTTATACGTTATACGTTATACGTTATACGTTATACGTTATACGTTATACGTTATGCGTTATACGCTATACGTTATGCGTTATAGGTCATACCTTATACGTGATATGTCATACGTTATACGTTATACGTTATACGTTATACGTTATACGTTATACGTTATACGTTATACGTTATACGTTATACGTTATACGTTATACGTTATACGTTATACGTTATACGTTATACGTTATACGTTATACGTTATACGTTACACGTTATACGTTATACGTTATACGTTATACGTTATACGTTATACGTTATACGTTATACGTTATACGTTATACGTTATACTTTATACGGTATACGTTATACGTTATGCGTTATACGTTATACGTTATACGTTATACGTTATACGTTATACGTTTGACGTTATACGTTATACGGTATACGTTATGCGTTATACGCTATACATTATGCGTTATAGGATATACGTTATGCGTTATAGGATATACGTTATACGTGATACGTTGTTCGTTATACGTTATACGTTCTACGTTATACGTTATACGTTATACGTTATACGTTATACGTTATACGTTATACGTTATACGTTATACGTTATACGTTATACGTTATACGTTATACGTTATACGTTATACGTTATACGTTATACGTTATACGTTATACGTTATACGTTATACGTTATACGTTATACGTTATACGTTATACGTTATACGTTACACGTTATACGTTATACGTTATACGTTATACGTTATACGTTATACGTTATACGTTATACGTTATACGGTATACGTTATACGTTATGCGTTATACGATATACGTTATACGTTATACGTTATACGTTTGACGTTATACGTTATACGGTATACGTTATGCGTTATACGCTATACATTATGCGTTATAGGATATACGTTATGCGTTATAGGATATACGTTATACGTGATACGTTGTACGTTATACGTTATACGTTATACGTTATACGTTATACGTTATACGTTATACGTTATACGTTATACGTTATACGTTATACGTTATACGTTATACGTTATACGTTATACGTTATACGTTATACGTTATACGTTATACGTTATACGTTATACGTTATACGTTATACGTTATACGTTATACGTTATACGTTATACGTTATACGTTATACGTTAAACGTTATACGTTATACGTAATACGTTATACGATATACGTTATACGTTATACGTTGTACGTTATACGTTATACGTTATACGTTATACGTTATACGTTATACGTTATACGTTATACGTTATACGTTATACGTTATACGTTATACGTTATACGTTATACGTTAAACGTTATACGTTATACGTTATACGTTATACGTTATACGTTATACGTTATACGTTATACGTTATACGTTATACGTTATACGTTATACGTTATACGTTATACGTTGTACGTTATACGTTAAACGTTAGACGTTATATGTTATACGTTATACGTTGTACGTTATACGTTATATGTAATATGTAATACGTTATACCTTATACGCCATACGTTATACGTTATACGTTATACGTTATGCGTTATACGCTATACGTTATGCGTTATAGGTCATACCTTATACGTGATATGTCATACGTTATACGTTATACGTTATACGTTATACGTTATACGTTATACGTTATACGTTATACGTTATACGTTATACGTTATAAGTTATACGTTATACGCTATACGTTATACGTTATACGTTGTACGTTATACGTTATATGTAATATGTAATACGTTATACGTTATACGCCATACGTTATACGTTATACGTTATACGTTATACGTTATACGTTATACGTTATACGTTATGCGTTATACGCTATACGTTATGCGTTATAGGTCATACCTTATACGTGATATGTCATACGTTATACGTTATACGTTATACGTTATACGTTATACGTTATACGTTATACGTTATACGTTATACGTTATACGTTATACGTTATACGTTATACGTTATACGTTATACGTTATACGTTATACGTTATACGTTATACGTTACACGTTATACGTTATACGTTATACGTTATACGTTATACGTTATACGTTATACGTTATACGTTATACGTTATACGGTATACGTTATACGTTATGCGTTATACGTTATACGTTATACGTTATACGTTATACGTTATACGTTTGACGTTATACGTTATACGGTATACGTTATGCGTTATACGCTATACATTATGCGTTATAGGATATACGTTATGCGTTATAGGATATACGTTATACGTGATACGTTGTACGTTATACGTTATACGTTCTACGTTATACGTTATACGTTATACGTTATACGTTATACGTTATACGTTATACGTTATACGTTATACGTTATACGTTATACGTTATACGTTATACGTTATACGTTATACGTTATACGTTATACGTTATACGTTATACGTTATACGTTATACGTTATACGTTATACGTTATACGTTATACGTTATACGTTACACGTTATACGTTATACGTTATACGTTATACGTTATACGTTATACGTTATACGTTATACGTTATACGGTATACGTTATACGTTATGCGTTATACGTTATACGTTATACGTTATACGTTATACGTTTGACGTTATACGTTATACGGTATACGTTATGCGTTATACGCTATACATTATGCGTTATAGGATATACGTTATGCGTTATAGGATATACGTTATACGTGATACGTTGTACGTTATACGTTATACGTTATACGTTATACGTTATACGTTATACGTTAAACGTTATACGTTATACGTAATACGTTATACGATATACGTTATACGTTATACGTTGTACGTTATACGTTATACGTTATACGTTATACGTTATACGTTATACGTTATACGTTATACGTTATACGTTATACGTTATACGTTATACGTTATACGTTATACGTTATACGTTAAACGTTATACGTTATACGTTATACGTTATACGTTATACGTTATACGTTATACGTTATACGTTATACGTTATACGTTATACGTTATACGTTATACGTTATACGTTGTACGTTATACGTTAAACGTTAGACGTTATATGTTATACGTTATACGTTGTACGTTATACGTTATATGTAATATGTAATACGTTATACGTTATACGCCATACGTTATACGTTATACGTTATACGTTATGCGTTATACGCTATACGTTATGCGTTATAGGTCATACCTTATACGTGATATGTCATACGTTATACGTTATACGTTATACGTTATACGTTATACGTTATACGTTATACGTTATACGTTATACGTTATACGTTATAAGTTATACGTTATACGTTATACGTTATACGTTATACGTTGTACGTTATACGTTATATGTAATATGTAATACGTTATACGTTATACGCCATACGTTATACGTTATACGTTATACGTTATACGTTATACGTTATACGTTATACGTTATACGTTATACGTTATACGTTATACGTTATACGTTATACGTTATACGTTATACGTTATACGTTATACGTAATACGTTATACGATATACGTTATACGTTATACGTTGTACGTTATACGTTATACGTTATACGTTATACGTTATACGTTGTACGTTATACGTTATACGTTACACGTTATACGTTATACGTTATACGTTATACGTTATACGTTATACGTTATACGTTATACGTTATACGTTATACGTTATACGTTATACGTTATACGTTATACGTTAAACGTTATACGTTATACGTAATACGTTATACGATATACGTTAAACGTTATACGTTAGACGTTATAGGTTATACCTTATACGTTTCACGTTATACGTTATACGTTATACGATATACGTTATACGTTATACGTTATACGTTATACGTTATACGTTATACGTTATACGTTATACGTTATACGTTATACGTTATACGTTATACGTTATACGTTATACGTTATACGTTATACGTTATACGTTATACGTTATACGTTATACGTTGTACGTTATACGTTATACGTTATACGTTATACGGTATACGTTATACGATATACGTTATACGTTATACGTTGTACGTTATACGTTATACGTTATACGTTATACGTTATACGTTATACGTTATACGTTATACGTTATACGTTATACGTTATACGTTATACGTTATACGTTATACGTTATACGTTATACGTTAGACGTTATAGGTTATACGTTATACGTTTTACGTTATACGTTATACGTTATACGATATACGTTATACGTTATACGTTATGCGTTATAGGATATACGTTAAACGTTATACGTTATACGTTATACGTTATACGTTATACGTTATACGTTATACGTTATACGTTATACGTTATACGTTAAACGTTATACGTTATACGTAATACGTTATACGATATACGTTAAACGTTATACGTTAGACGTTATACGTTATACGTTATACGTTATACGTTATACGTTACACGTTATACGTTATACGTTATACGTTATACGTTATACGTTATACGTTATACGTTATACGTTATACGTTAAACGTTATACGTTATACGTAATACGTTATACGATATACGTTATACGTTATTCGTTGTACGTTATACGTTATACGTTATACGTTAGACGTTATAGGTTATACCTTATACGTTTTACGTTATACGTTATACGTTATACGATATACGTTATACGTTATACGTTATACGTTATACGTTATACGTTATACGTTATACGTTATACGTTATACGTTATACGTTATACGTTATACGTTATACGTTATACGTTATACGTTATACGTTATACGTTATACGTTATACGTTATACGTTATACGTTATACGTTATACGTTATACGTTATACGTTATACGTTATACGTTATACGTTATACGTTATACGTTATACGTTATACGTTATACGTAATACGTTATACGATATACGTTATACGTTATACGTTGTACGTTATACGTTATACGTTATACGTTATACGTTATACGTTATACGTTATACGTTATGCGTTATACGCTATACGTTATGCGTTATAGGTCATACCTTATACGTGATATGTCATACGTTATACGTTATACGTTATACGTTATTCGTTATAAGTTTTACGTTATACGATATACGTTATACGTTATACGTAATACGTTATACGATATACGTTAAACGTTATGCGTTATACGTTATGCGTTATACGTTATACGTTATACGTAATACGTTATACGTTATACGTTATACGTTATACGTTATACGTTATTCGTTATACGTTATACGTTGTACGTTATACGTTATACGTTATACGTTATACGTTATACGTTATACGTTATACGTTATACGTTATACGTTATACGTTATACGTTAGACGTTATAGGTTATACGTTATACGTTTTACGTTATACGTTATACGTTATACGATATACGTTATACGTTATACGTTATGCGTTATAGGATATACGTTAAACGTTATACGTTATACGTTATACGTTATACGTTATACGTTATACGTTATACGTTATACGTTATACGTTATACGTTATACGTTATACGTTATACGTTAAACGTTATACGTTATACGTTATACGTTATACGTTATACGTTATACGTTATACGTTATACGTTATACGTTATACGTTATACGTTATACGTTATACGTTATACGTTATACGTTATACGTTATACGTTATACGTTATACGTTATACGTAATACGTTATACGATATACGTTATACGTTATACGTTGTACCTTATACGTTATACGTTATACGTTATACGTTATACGTTATACGTTATACGTTATGCGTTATACGCTATACGTTATGCGTTATAGGTCATACCTTATACGTGATATGTCATACGTTATACGTTATACGTTATACGTTATTCGTTATAAGTTTTACGTTATACGATATACGTTATACGTTATACGTAATACGTTATACGATATACGTTAAACGTTATGCGTTATACGTTATGCGTTATACGTTATACGTTATACGTAATACGTTATACGTTATACGTTATACGTTATACGTTATACGTTATACGTTATACGTTATTCGTTATACGTTATACGTTGTACGTTATACGTTATACGTTTTACGTTATACGTTATACGTTATACGTTATACGTTATACGTTATACGTTATACGTTATACGTTATACGTTATACGTTATACGTTATACGATATACGTTATACGTTATACGTTATACGTTATACGTTATACGTTATACGTTATGCGTTATACGCTATACGTTATGCGTTATAGGTCATACCTTATACGTGATACGTCATACGTTATACGTTATACGTTATACGTTATACGTTATACGTTATACGTTATACGTTATACGTTATACGTTATACGTTATACGTTATACGTTATACGTTATACGTTATACGTTATACGTTATACGTTATACGTTATACGTAATACGTTATACGATATACGTTATACGTTATACGTTGTACGTTATACGTTATACGTTATACGTTATACGTTATACGTTGTACGTTATACGTTATACGTTACACGTTATACGTTATACGTTATACGTTATACGTTATACGTTATACGTTATACGTTATACGTTATACGTTATACGTTATACGTTATACGTTATACGTTATACGTTAAACGTTATACGTTATACGTAATACGTTATACGATATACGTTAAACGTTATACGTTAGACGTTATAGGTTATACCTTATACGTTTCACGTTATACGTTATACGTTATACGATATACGTTATACGTTATACGTTATACGTTATACGTTATACGTTATACGTTATACGTTATACGTTATACGTTATACGTTATACGTTATACGTTATACGTTATACGTTATACGTTATACGTTATACGTTATACGTTATACGTTATACGTTATACGTTATACGTTATACGTTATACGTTGTACGTTATACGTTATACGTTATACGTTATACGGTATACGTTATACGATATACGTTATACGTTATACGTTGTACGTTATACGTTATACGTTATACGTTATACGTTATACGTTATACGTTATACGTTATACGTTATACGTTATACGTTATACGTTATACGTTATACGTTATACGTTATACGTTAGACGTTATAGGTTATACGTTATACGTTATACGTTTTACGTTATACGTTATACGTTATACGTTATACGATATACGTTATACGTTATACGTTATGCGTTATAGGATATACGTTAAACGTTATACGTTATACGTTATACGTTATACGTTATACGTTATACGTTATACGTTATACGTTATACGTTATACGTTAAACGTTATACGTTATACGTAATACGTTATACGATATACGTTAAACGTTATACGTTAGACGTTATACGTTATACGTTATACGTTATACGTTATACGTTACACGTTATACGTTATACGTTATACGTTATACGTTATACGTTATACGTTATACGTTATACGTTATACGTTAAACGTTATACGTTATACGTAATACGTTATACGATATACGTTATACGTTATTCGTTGTACGTTATACGTTATACGTTATACGTTAGACGTTATAGGTTATACCTTATACGTTTTACGTTATACGTTATACGTTATACGATATACGTTATACGTTATACGTTATACGTTATACGTTATACGTTATACGTTATACGTTATACGTTATACGTTATACGTTATACGTTATACGTTATACGTTATACGTTATACGTTATACGTTATACGTTATACGTTATACGTTATACGTTATACGTTATACGTTATACGTTATACGTTATACGTTATACGTTATACGTTATACGTTATACGTTATACGTTATACGTAATACGTTATACGATATACGTTATACGTTATACGTTGTACGTTATACGTTATACGTTATACGTTATACGTTATACGTTATACGTTATACGTTATGCGTTATACGCTATACGTTATGCGTTATAGGTCATACCTTATACGTGATATGTCATACGTTATACGTTATACGTTATACGTTATTCGTTATAAGTTTTACGTTATACGATATACGTTATACGTTATACGTAATACGTTATACGATATACGTTAAACGTTATGCGTTATACGTTATACGTTATACGTTATACGTTATACGTTATACGTTATACGTTATACGTTATACGTTATACGTTATACGTTATACGTTATACGTTATACGTTATACGTTATACGTTATACGTTATACGTTATACGTTATACGTTATACGTTATACGTTATACGTTATACGTTATACGTTATACGTTATACGATATACGTTATACGTTATACGTTATACGTTATACGTTTTACGTTATACGTAATACGTTATACGATATACGTTATACGTTATACGTTATACGGTATAGGATATACGTTACACGTTATACGTTATACGTTACACGTTATACGTTACACGTTATACGTTATACGATATACGTTATACGTTATACGTTATACGTTATACGTTATACGTTATACGTTATACGTTATACGTTATACGTTATACGTTATACGTTATACGTTATACGTTATACGTTATACGTTATACGTTATACGTTATACGTTATACGTTATACGTTATACGTTGTACGTTATACGTTATACGTTATACGTTATACGTTATACGTTATACGTAATACGTTATACGATATACGTTATACGTTATACGTTGTACGTTATACGTTATACGTTATACGTTATACGTTATACGTTATACGTTATACGTTATGCGTTATACGCTATACGTTATGCGTTATAGGTCATACCTTATACGTGATATGTCATACGTTATACGTTATACGTTATACGTTATTCGTTATAAGTTTTACGTTATACGATATACGTTATACGTTATACGTAATACGTTATACGATATACGTTAAACGTTATGCGTTATACGTTATGCGTTATACGTTATACGTTATACGTAATACGTTATACGTTATACGTTATACGTTATACGTTATACGTTATACGTTATACGTTATTCGTTATACGTTATACGTTGTACGTTATACGTTATACGTTATACGTTATACGTTATACGTTATACGTTATACGTTATACGTTATACGTTATACGTTATACGTTATACGTTATACGTTATACGTTATACGTTATACGTTAAACGTTATACGTTATACGTTATACGTTATACGTTATACGTTATACGATATACGTTGTACGTTATACGTTGTACGTTATACGTTGTACGTTATACGTTATACGTTATACGTTATACGTTATACGTTATACGTTATACGTTATACGTTATACGTTATACGTTATACGTTATACGTTATACGTTATACGTTATACGTTATACGTTATACGTTATACGTTATACGCTATACGTTATACGTTATACGTTATACGTTATACGGTATACGTTATACGTTATGCGTTATACGTTATACGTTATACGTTATACGTTATACGTTTGACGTTAAACGTTATACGGTATACGTTATGCGTTATACGCTATACATTATGCGTTATAGGATATACGTTATGCGTTATAGGATATACGTTATACGTGATACGTTATACGTTATACGTTATACGTTATACGTTATACGTTATACGTTATACGTTATACGTTATACGTTATACGTTATACGTTATACGTTATACGTTATTCGTTGTACGTTATACGTTATACGTTATACGTTAGACGTTATAGGTTATACCTTATACGTTTTACGTTATACGTTATACGTTATACGATATACGTTATACGTTATACGTTATACGTTATACGTTATACGTTATACGTTATACGTTATACGTTATACGTTATACGTTTTACGTTATACGTTAAACGTTATACGTTATACGTTATACGTTATACGTTATACGTTATACGATATACGTTGTACGTTATACGTTGTACGTTATACGTTATACGTTATACGTTATACGTTATACGTTATACGTTATACGTTATACGTTATACGTTATACGTTATACGTTATACGTTATACGTTATACGTTATACGTTATACGTTATACGTTATACGTTATACGTTATACGTTATACGTTATACGTTATACGTTATACGTTATACGTTATACGTTATACGTTATACGTTATACGTTATACGTTATACGTTATACGATATACGTTATACGTTATACGTTATACGTTATACGTTTTACGTTATACGTAATACGTTATACGATATACGTTATACGTTATACGTTATACGGTATAGGATATACGTTACACGTTATACGTTATACGTTACACGTTATACGTTACACGTTATACGTTATACGTTATACGTTATACGTCATACGTTATACGTTATACGTTGTACGTTATACGTTATACGTTATACGTTATACGTTATACGTTATACGTTATACGTTATACGTTATACGTTATACGTTATACGTTATACGTTATACGTTATACGTTATACGTTATACGTTGTACGTTATACGTTATACGTTATACGTTATACGTTATACGTTATACGTTATACGTTATACGTTATACGTTATACGTTATACGTTATACGTTAAACGTTATACGTTATACGTTATACGTTATACGTTGTACGTTATACGTTATATGTAATATGTAATACGTTATACGTTATACGCCATACGTTATACGTTATACGTTATACGTTATACGTTATACGTTATACGTTATGCGTTATACGCTATACGTTATGCGTTATAGGTCATACCTTATACGTGATATGTCATACGTTATACGTTATACGTTATACGTTATTCGTTATACGTTTTACGTTATACGATATACGTTATACGTTATACGTTATACGTTATACGTTATACGTTATACGTTATACGTTATACGTTATACGTTATACGTTAAACGTTATACGTTATACGTTATACGTTATACGTTATACGTTATACGTTATACGTTATACGTTAAACGTTATACGTTATACGTAATACGTTATACGATATACGTTATACGTTATACGTTGTACGTTATACGTTATACGTTACACGTTATACGTTATACGTTGTACGTTATACGTTAAACGTTAGACGTTATATGTTATACGTTATACGTTTTACGTTATACGTTATATGTAATATGTAATACGTTATACGTTATACGCCATACGTTATACGTTACACGTTTAACGTTTTACGTTGTGCGTTATACGTTATGCGTTATACGTTATACGTTATACGTAATACGTTATACGTTATACGTTATACGTTATACGTTATACGTTATACGTTATACGTTATTCGTTATACGTTATACGTTATACGTTATACGTTATACGTTATACGTTATACGTTATACGTTATACGCTATACGCTAAACGTTATACGTTATACGTTATGCGTTATAAGTTATAGGTTATACGCTATGCGTTATACGTTATACGTTATACGTTTGACGTTATACGTTATACGTTATACGTTATACGTTATACGTTATACGTTATACGTCATACGTTATACGTTATACGTTATACGTTATTCGTTATACGTTATACGTTATACGTTATGCGTTATACGTTATACGTTATACGTTATGCGTTATACGTTATACGTTATACGTTATACGTTATACGTTTGACGTTATACGCTGTACGTTATACGTTATACGTTATACGTTATACGTTATACGTTATACGTTATACGTTATACGTTATACGTTAAACGTTATACGTTATACGTTATACGTTATACGATATACGTTATACGTTATACGTTATACGTTATACGTTATACGTTATACGTTATGCGTTATACGCTATACGTTATGTGTTATAGGATATACGTTATACGTTGTACGTTATACGTTATACGTTATACGTTATACGTTATACGTTATACGTTGTACGTTATACGTTAAACGTTAGACGTTATATGTTATACGTTATACGTTGTACGTTATACGTTATATGTAATATGTAATACGTTATACATTATACGCCGTACGTTATACGTTACACGTTTAACGTTTTACGTTATGCGTTATACGTTATGCGTTATACGTTATACGTTATACGTAATACGTTATACGTTATACGTTATACGTTATACGTTATACGTTATACGTTATTCGTTATACGTTATACGTTGTACGTTATACGTTATACGTTATACGTTATACGTTATACGTTATACGCTATACGTTAAACGTTATTCGTTATACGTTATGCGTTATACGTTATAGGTTATACGTTATGCGTTATACGTTATACGTTATACGTTATACGTTATACGTTATACGTTATTCGTTATACGTTATACGTTGTACGTTATACGTTATACGTTATACGTTATACGTTATACGTTATACGTTATACGTTATACGTTATACGTTATACGTTATACGTTATACGTTATACGTTATACGTTATACGTTATACGTTATACGTTATACGTTATACGTTATACGTTATACGTTATACGTTATACGTTATACGTTATACGTTATACGTTAAACGTTATACGTTATACGTTATACGTTATACGTTATACGTTATACGATATACGTTGTACGTTATACGTTGTACGTTATACGTTATACGTTATACGTTATACGTTATACGTTATACGTTATACGTTATACGTTATACGTTATACGTTATACGTTATACGTTATACGTTATACGTTATACGTTATACGTTATACGTTATACGTTATACGTTATACGTTATACGTTATACGTTATACGTTATACGTTATACGTTATACGTTATACGTTATACGTTATACGTTATACGTTATACGTTATACGTTATACGTTATACGTTATACGTTATACGTTATACGTTATACGTTATACGTTATACGTTTTACGTTATACGTAATACGTTATACGATATACGTTATACGTTATACGTTATACGGTATAGGATATACGTTACACGTTATACGTTATACGTTACACGTTATACGTTACACGTTATACGTTATACGTTATACGTTATACGTTATACGTTATACGTTATTCGTTATACGTTATACGTTATACGTTATACGTTATACGTTATACGTTATACGTTATACGTTATACGTTATACGTTATACGTTATACGTTATACGTTATACGTTATACGTTATACGTTATACGTTATACGTTATACGTTATACGTTATACGTTATACGTTATACGTTATACGATATACGTTGTACGTTATACGTTGTACGTTATACGTTATACGTTATACGTTATACGTTATACGTTATACGTTATACGTTATACGTTATACGTTATACGTTATACGTTATACGTTATACGTTATACGTTATACGTTATACGTTATACGTTATACGTTATACGTTATACGTTATACGTTATACGTTATACGTTATACGTTATACGTTATACGTTATACGTTATACGTTATACGTTATACGTTATACGTTATACGTTATACGTTATACGTTATACGTTATACGTTATACGTTATACGTTATACGTTATACGTTTTACGTTATACGTAATACGTTATACGATATACGTTATACGTTATACGTTATACGGTATAGGATATACGTTACACGTTATACGTTATACGTTACACGTTATACGTTACACGTTATACGTTATACGTTATACGTTATACGTTATACGTTATACGTTATACGTTATACGTTATACGTTATACGTTATACGTTATACGTTATACGTTATACGGTATACGTTATACGTTATACGTTATACGTTTTACGTTATACGTTATACGTTATACGTTATACGTTATACGTTATACGTTATACGTTATACGTTATACGTTATACGTTATACGTTATACGTTATACGTTATACGTTATACGTTATACGTTATACGTTATACGTTATACGTTATACGTTATACGTTATACGTTATACGTTATACGTTATACGTTATACGTTATACGTTATACGTTATACGTTATACGTTATACGTTATACGTTATACGTTATACGTTATACGTTATACGTTTTACGTTATACGTAATACGTTATACGATATACGTTATACGTTATACGTTATACGGTATAGGATATACGTTACACGTTATACGTTATACGTTACACGTTATACGTTACACGTTATACGTTATACGTTATACGTTATACGTTATACGTTATACGTTATACGTTATACGTTATACGTTATACGTTATACGTTATACGTTATACGTTATACGTTATACGTTATACGTTATACGTTATACGTTATACGTTATACGTTATACGTTGTACGTTATACGTTATACGTTATACGTTATACGTTATACGTTATACGTTATACGTTATACGTTATACGTTATACGTTATACGTTATACGTTAAACGTTATACGTTATACGTTATACGTTATACGTTGTACGTTATACGTTATATGTAATATGTAATACGTTATACGTTATACGCCATACGTTATACGTTATACGTTATACGTTATACGTTATACGTTATACGTTATGCGTTATACGCTATACGTTATGCGTTATAGGTCATACCTTATACGTGATATGTCATACGTTATACGTTATACGTTATACGTTATTCGTTATACGTTTTACGTTATACGATATACGTTATACGTTATACGTTATACGTTATACGTTATACGTTATACGTTATACGTTATACGTTATACGTTATACGTTAAACGTTATACGTTATACGTTATACGTTATACGTTATACGTTATACGTTATACGTTATACGTTAAACGTTATACGTTATACGTAATACGTTATACGATATACGTTATACGTTATACGTTGTACGTTATACGTTATACGTTACACGTTATACGTTATACGTTGTACGTTATACGTTAAACGTTAGACGTTATATGTTATACGTTATACGTTTTACGTTATACGTTATATGTAATATGTAATACGTTATACGTTATACGCCATACGTTATACGTTACACGTTTAACGTTTTACGTTGTGCGTTATACGTTATGCGTTATACGTTATACGTTATACGTAATACGTTATACGTTATACGTTATACGTTATACGTTATACGTTATACGTTATACGTTATTCGTTATACGTTATACGTTATACGTTATACGTTATACGTTATACGTTATACGTTATACGTTATACGCTATACGCTAAACGTTATACGTTATACGTTATGCGTTATACGTTATAGGTTATACGCTATGCGTTATACGTTATACGTTATACGTTTGACGTTATACGTTATACGTTATACGTTATACGTTATACGTTATACGTTATACGTCATACGTTATACGTTATACGTTATACGTTATTCGTTATACGTTATACGTTATACGTTATGCGTTATACGTTATACGTTATACGTTATGCGTTATACGTTATACGTTATACGTTATACGTTATACGTTATACGTTATACGTTATACGTTATACGTTATACGTTATACGTTATACGTTATACGTTATACGTTATACGTTATACGTTATACGTTAAACGTTATACGTTATACGTTATACGTTATACGATATACGTTATACGTTATACGTTATACGTTATACGTTATACGTTATACGTTATACGTTATACGTTATACGTTATACGTTTTACGTTATACGTAATACGTTATACGATATACGTTATACGTTATACGTTATACGGTATAGGATATACGTTACACGTTATACGTTATACGTTACACGTTATACGTTACACGTTATACGTTATACGTTATACGTTATACGTTATACGTTATACGTTATACGTTATACGTTATACGTTATACGTTATACGTTATACGTTATACGTTATACGTTATACGTTATACGTTATACGTTATACGTTATACGTTATACGTTATACGTTGTACGTTATACGTTATACGTTATACGTTATACGTTATACGTTATACGTTATACGTTATACGTTATACGTTATACGTTATACGTTATACGTTAAACGTTATACGTTATACGTTATACGTTATACGTTGTACGTTATACGTTATATGTAATATGTAATACGTTATACGTTATACGCCATACGTTATACGTTATACGTTATACGTTATACGTTATACGTTATACGTTATGCGTTATACGCTATACGTTATGCGTTATAGGTCATACCTTATACGTGATATGTCATACGTTATACGTTATACGTTATACGTTATTCGTTATACGTTTTACGTTATACGATATACGTTATACGTTATACGTTATACGTTATACGTTATACGTTATACGTTATACGTTATACGTTATACGTTATACGTTAAACGTTATACGTTATACGTTATACGTTATACGTTATACGTTATACGTTATACGTTATACGTTAAACGTTATACGTTATACGTAATACGTTATACGATATACGTTATACGTTATACGTTGTACGTTATACGTTATACGTTACACGTTATACGTTATACGTTGTACGTTATACGTTAAACGTTAGACGTTATATGTTATACGTTATACGTTTTACGTTATACGTTATATGTAATATGTAATACGTTATACGTTATACGCCATACGTTATACGTTACACGTTTAACGTTTTACGTTGTGCGTTATACGTTATGCGTTATACGTTATACGTTATACGTAATACGTTATACGTTATACGTTATACGTTATACGTTATACGTTATACGTTATACGTTATTCGTTATACGTTATACGTTATACGTTATACGTTATACGTTATACGTTATACGTTATACGTTATACGCTATACGCTAAACGTTATACGTTATACGTTATGCGTTATACGTTATAGGTTATACGCTATGCGTTATACGTTATACGTTATACGTTTGACGTTATACGTTATACGTTATACGTTATACGTTATACGTTATACGTTATACGTCATACGTTATACGTTATACGTTATACGTTATTCGTTATACGTTATACGTTATACGTTATGCGTTATACGTTATACGTTATACGTTATGCGTTATACGTTATACGTTATACGTTATACGTTATACGTTTGACGTTATACGCTGTACGTTATACGTTATACGTTATACGTTATACGTTATACGTTATACGTTATACGTTATACGTTATACGTTAAACGTTATACGTTATACGTTATACGTTATACGATATACGTTATACGTTATACGTTATACGTTATACGTTATACGTTATACGTTATGCGTTATACGCTATACGTTATGTGTTATAGGATATACGTTATACGTTGTACGTTATACGTTATACGTTATACGTTATACGTTATACGTTATACGTTGTACGTTATACGTTAAACGTTAGACGTTATATGTTATACGTTATACGTTGTACGTTATACGTTATATGTAATATGTAATACGTTATACGTTATACGCCGTACGTTATACGTTACACGTTTAACGTTTTACGTTATGCGTTATACGTTATGCGTTATACGTTATACGTTATACGTAATACGTTATACGTTATACGTTATACGTTATACGTTATACGTTATACGTTATTCGTTATACGTTATACGTTGTACGTTATACGTTATACGTTATACGTTATACGTTATACGTTATACGCTATACGTTAAACGTTATACGTTATACGTTATGCGTTATACGTTATAGGTTATACGTTATGCGTTATACGTTATACGTTATACGTTATACGTTTGAGGTTATACGTTATACGTTATACGTTATACGTTATACGTTATACGTTATACGTCATACGTTATACGTTATACGTTATACGTTATTCGTTATACGTTATACGTTATGCGTTATTCGTTATACGTTATGCGTTATACGTTATGCGTTATACGTTATACGTTATACGTTATACGTTATACGTTTGACGTTATACGCTGTACGTTATTCGTTATACGTTATACGTTATGCGTTATGCGTTATACGTTATACGTTATACGTTATGCGTTATACGTTATACGTTATACGTTATACGTTATACGTTTGACGTTATACGCTGTACGTTATACGTTATACGTTATACGTTATACGTTATACGTTATACGTTATACGTTATACGTTATACGTTATACGTTATACGTTATACGTTATACGTTATACGTTATACGTTATACGTTATACGTTATACGTTATACGTTATACGTTATACGTTATGCGTTATACGTTATACGTTATACGTTATACGTTATACGTTATACGTTGTACGTTATACGTTAAACGTTAGACGTTATATGTTATACGTTATACGTTGTACGTTATACGTTATATGTAATATGTAATACGTTATACGTTATACGCCATACGTTATACGTTACACGTTTAACGTTTTACGTTATGCTTTATACGTTATGCGTTATACGTTATACGTTATACGTTATACGTTATACGTTATACGTTATACGTTATACGTTATACGTTATACGTTATACGTTATACGTTACACGTTATTCGTTATACGTTATACGTTATACGTTATACGTTATACGTTGTACGTTATACATTATATGTAATATGTAATACGTTATACGTTATACGCCATACGTTATACGTTACACGTTTAACGTTTTACGTTATGCTTTATACGTTATGCGTTATACGTTATACGTTATATGTTATACGTTATACGTTATACGTTATACGTTATACGTTATACGTTATACGTTATACGTTATACGTTATACGTTATACGTTATACGTTATACGTTATACGTTATACGTTATACGTTATACGTTATACGTTATACGTTACTCGTTATACGTAATATGTAATGCGTTTTACGTTATAAGTTATACGTTATACGTTATACGTTATACGTTACTCGTTACACGTAATATGTAATACGTTTTACGTTTTACGTTATTCGTTATACGTTATACGATATACGTTATACGTTATACGTCGTACGTTATACGTTATACGTTATATGTTATACGTTATACGTTGTACGTTATACGTTATATGTAATATGTAATACGTTATACATTATACGCTATACGTTATAGGTTACATGTTATACGTTTTACGTTATGCGTTATACGTTATGCGTTATACGTTATACGTTATACGTTATACGTTATACGTTATACGTTATACGTTATACGTTATACGTTATACGTTATTCGTTATACGTTATACGTTATACGTTATACGTTATACGTTATACGTTATACGTTATACGTTATACGTTATACGTTATACGTTATACGTTATACGTTATGCGTTATACGTTATACGTTATACGTTACTCGTTATACGTTACTCGTTATACGTAATATGTAATGCGTTTTACGTTATACGTTATACGTTATACGTTATACGTTATACGTTATACGTTATACGTTATACGTTATACGTTATACGTTTGACGTTATACGTTATACGTTATACGTTATACGTTAAACGTTATACGTTATACGTTATACGTTATACGATATACGTTATACGTTATACGTTGTATGTTATACATTATACGTTATACGTTATACGTTGTACGTTATACGTTAAACGTTAGACGTTATATGTTATACGTTATACGTTGTACGTTATACGTTATATGTAATATGTAATACGTTATACGTTATACGCTATACGTTATACGTTACATGTTATACGTTTTACGTTATGCTTTATACGTTATGCGTTATACGTTATACGTTATACGTTATACGTTATACGTTATACGTTATACGTTATACGTTATACGTTATACGTTATACGTTATACGTTATTCGTTATACGTTATACGTTATACGTTATACGTTATACGTTATACGTTATACGTTATACGTTATACGTTATACGTTAAACGTTATACGTTATACGTTATGCGTTATACGTTACACGTTATACGTTACTTGTTATACGTAATATGTAATACGTTTTACGTTATATGTTATACGTTATACGTTACACGTTATACGTTACTCCTTATACGTTATACGTTATACGTTATACGTTATACGATATACGTTATACGTTATACGTTATACGTTATACGTTATACGTTATACGTTATACGTTATACGTTATACGTTATACGTTATACGTTATACGTTATACGTTATACGTTATACTTTATACGTTATACGTTATACGTTATATATTATACGTTATACGTTATACGTTATACGTTATGCGTTATGCGTTATACGTTATACGTTATGCGTTATACGTTATACGTTTGACGTTATACGTTATACGTTATACGTTATACGTTATACGTTATACGGTATACGTTATACGTTATACGTTATACGTTAGACGATATAGGTTATACGTTAAACTTTTTACGTTATACGTTATACGTTATACGATATACGTTATACGTTATACGTTATGCGTTATATGATATACGTTATACGTTATACGTTATACGTTAGACGTTGTAGGTTATACGTTAAACGTTTTACGTTATACGTTATACGTTATACGATATACGTTACACGTTATACGTTATGCGTTATAGGATATACGTTATACGTTAAACGTTATACGTTATACGTTATACGTTATACGTTATACGTTATACGTTTGACGTTATACGCTGTACGTTATACGTTATACGTTATACGTTATACGTTATACGTTATACGTTATACGTTATACGTTATACGTTATACGTTATACGTTCTACGTTATACGTTATACGTTATACGCTATACGCTAAACGTTATACGTTATACGTTATACGATATACGTTACACGTTATACGTTATGCGTTATAGGATATACGTTATACGTTAAACGTTATACGTTATACGTTATGCGTTATACGTTATACGTTATACGTTATACGTTATACGTTATTCGTTATACGTTATACGTTATACGTTATACGTTATACGTTATACGTTATACGTTATACGTTATACGCTATACGCTAAACGTTATACGTTATACGTTATGCGTTATACGTTATAGGTTATACGCTATGCGTTATACGTTATACGTTATACGTTTGACGTTATACGTTATACGTTATACGTTATACGTTATACGTTATACGTTATACGTCATACGTTATACGTTATACGTTATACGTTATTCGTTATACGTTATACGTTATACGTTATGCGTTATACTTTATACGTTATACGTTATGCGTTATACGTTATACGTTATACGTTATACGTTATACGTTTGACGTTATACGCTGTACGTTATACGTTATACGTTATACGTTATACGTTATACTTTATACGTTATACGTTATACGTTATACGTTATACGTTAAACGTTATACGTTATACGTTATACGTTATACGATATACGTTATACGTTATACGTTATACGTTATACGTTATACGTTATACGTTATGCGTTATACGCTATACGTTATGTGTTATAGGATATACGTTATACGTTGTACGTTATACGTTATACGTTATACGTTATACGTTATACGTTATACGTTGTACGTTATACGTTATACGTTGTACGTTATACGTTATACGTTATACGTTATACGTTATACGTTATACGTTGTACGTTATACGTTAAACGTTAGACGTTATATGTTATACGTTATACGTTGTACGTTATACGTTATATGTAATATGTAATACGTTATACGTTATACGCCGTACGTTATACGTTACACGTTTAACGTTTTACGTTATGCGTTATACGTTATGCGTTATTCGTTATACGTTATGCGTTATACGTTATAGGTTATACGTTATGCGTTATACGTTATACGTTATACGTTATACGTTATACGTTATACGTTATTCGTTATACGTTATACGTTGTACGTTATACGTTATACGTTATACGTTATACGTTATACGTTATACGTTATACGTTATACGTTATACGTTATACGTTATACGTTATACGTTATACGTTATACGTTATACGTTATACGTTGTACGTTATACGTTATACGTTATACGTTATACGTTATACGTTATACGTTATGCGTTATACGTTATACGTTATACGTTATACGTTATACGTTATACGTTGTACGTTATACGTTAAACGTTAGACGTTATATGTTATACGTTATACGTTGTACGTTATACGTTATATGTAATATGTAATACGTTATACGTTATACGCCATACGTTATACGTTACACGTTTAACGTTTTACGTTATGCTTTATACGTTATGCGTTATACGTTATACGTTATACGTTATACGTTATACGTTATACGTTATACGTTACTCGTTATACGTAATATGTAATGCGTTTTACGTTATAAGTTATACGTTATACGTTATACGTTATACGTTACTCGTTACACGTAATATGTAATACGTTTTACGTTTTACGTTATTCGTTATACGTTATACGATATACGTTATACGTTATACGTCGTACGTTATACGTTATACGTTATACGTTACTCGTTATACGTAATATGTAATGCGTTTTACGTTATAAGTTATACGTTATACGTTATACGTTATACGTTACTCGTTACACGTAATATGTAATACGTTTTACGTTTTACGTTATTCGTTATACGTTATACGATATACGTTATACGTTATACGTCGTACGTTATACGTTATACGTTATATGTTATACGTTATACGTTGTACGTTATACGTTATATGTAATATGTAATACGTTATACATTATACGCTATACGTTATAGGTTACATGTTATACGTTTTACGTTATGCGTTATACGTTATGCGTTATACGTTATACGTTATACGTTATACGTTATACGTTATACGTTATACGTTATACGTTATACGTTATACGTTATTCGTTATACGTTATACGTTATACGTTATACGTTATACGTTATACGTTATACGTTATACGTTATACGTTATACGTTATACGTTATACGTTATACGTTATACGTTATGCGTTATACGTTATACGTTATACGTTACTCGTTATACGTTACTCGTTATACGTAATATGTAATGCGTTTTACGTTATACGTTATACGTTATACGTTATACGTCATACGTTATACGTTATACGTTATACGTTATTCGTTATACGTTATACGTTATACGTTATGCGTTATACTTTATACGTTATACGTTATGCGTTATACGTTATACGTTATACGTTATACGTTATACGTTTGACGTTATACGCTGTACGTTATACGTTATACGTTATACGTTATACGTTATACTTTATACGTTATACGTTATACGTTATACGTTATACGTTAAACGTTATACGTTATACGTTATACGTTATACGATATACGTTATACGTTATACGTTATACGTTATACGTTATACGTTATACGTTATGCGTTATACGCTATACGTTATGTGTTATAGGATATACGTTATACGTTGTACGTTATACGTTATACGTTATACGTTATACGTTATACGTTATACGTTGTACGTTATACGTTATACGTTGTACGTTATACGTTATACGTTATACGTTATACGTTATACGTTATACGTTGTACGTTATACGTTAAACGTTAGACGTTATATGTTATACGTTATACGTTGTACGTTATACGTTATATGTAATATGTAATACGTTATACGTTATACGCCGTACGTTATACGTTACACGTTTAACGTTTTACGTTATGCGTTATACGTTATGCGTTATTCGTTATACGTTATGCGTTATACGTTATAGGTTATACGTTATGCGTTATACGTTATACGTTATACGTTATACGTTATACGTTATACGTTATTCGTTATACGTTATACGTTGTACGTTATACGTTATACGTTATACGTTATACGTTATACGTTATACGTTATACGTTATACGTTATACGTTATACGTTATACGTTATACGTTATACGTTATACGTTATACGTTATACGTTGTACGTTATACGTTATACGTTATACGTTATACGTTATACGTTATACGTTATGCGTTATACGTTATACGTTATACGTTATACGTTATACGTTATACGTTGTACGTTATACGTTAAACGTTAGACGTTATATGTTATACGTTATACGTTGTACGTTATACGTTATATGTAATATGTAATACGTTATACGTTATACGCCATACGTTATACGTTACACGTTTAACGTTTTACGTTATGCTTTATACGTTATGCGTTATACGTTATACGTTATACGTTATACGTTATACGTTATACGTTATACGTTACTCGTTATACGTAATATGTAATGCGTTTTACGTTATAAGTTATACGTTATACGTTATACGTTATACGTTACTCGTTACACGTAATATGTAATACGTTTTACGTTTTACGTTATTCGTTATACGTTATACGATATACGTTATACGTTATACGTCGTACGTTATACGTTATACGTTATACGTTACTCGTTATACGTAATATGTAATGCGTTTTACGTTATAAGTTATACGTTATACGTTATACGTTATACGTTACTCGTTACACGTAATATGTAATACGTTTTACGTTTTACGTTATTCGTTATACGTTATACGATATACGTTATACGTTATACGTCGTACGTTATACGTTATACGTTATATGTTATACGTTATACGTTGTACGTTATACGTTATATGTAATATGTAATACGTTATACATTATACGCTATACGTTATAGGTTACATGTTATACGTTTTACGTTATGCGTTATACGTTATGCGTTATACGTTATACGTTATACGTTATACGTTATACGTTATACGTTATACGTTATACGTTATACGTTATACGTTATTCGTTATACGTTATACGTTATACGTTATACGTTATACGTTATACGTTATACGTTATACGTTATACGTTATACGTTATACGTTATACGTTATACGTTATGCGTTATACGTTATACGTTATACGTTACTCGTTATACGTTACTCGTTATACGTAATATGTAATGCGTTTTACGTTATACGTTATACGTTATACGTTATACGTTATACGTTATACGTTATACGTTATACGTTATACGTTATACGTTTGACGTTATACGTTATACGTTATACGTTATACGTTAAACGTTATACGTTATACGTTATACGTTATACGATATACGTTATACGTTATACGTTGTATGTTATACATTATACGTTATACGTTATACGTTGTACGTTATACGTTAAACGTTAGACGTTATATGTTATACGTTATACGTTGTACGTTATACGTTATATGTAATATGTAATACGTTATACGTTATACGCTATACGTTATACGTTACATGTTATACGTTTTACGTTATGCTTTATACGTTATGCGTTATACGTTATACGTTATACGTTATACGTTATACGTTATACGTTATACGTTATACGTTATACGTTATACGTTATACGTTATACGTTATTCGTTATACGTTATACGTTATACGTTATACGTTATACGTTATACGTTATACGTTATACGTTATACGTTATACGTTAAACGTTATACGTTATACGTTATGCGTTATACGTTACACGTTATACGTTACTTGTTATACGTAATATGTAATACGTTTTACGTTATATGTTATACGTTATACGTTACACGTTATACGTTACTCCTTATACGTTATACGTTATACGTTATACGTTATACGATATACGTTATACGTTATACGTTATACGTTATACGTTATACGTTATACGTTATACGTTATACGTTATACGTTATACGTTATACGTTATACGTTATACGTTATACGTTATACGTTATACTTTATACGTTATACGTTATACGTTATATATTATACGTTATACGTTATACGTTATACGTTATGCGTTATGCGTTATACGTTATACGTTATGCGTTATACGTTATACGTTTGACGTTATACGTTATACGTTATACGTTATACGTTATACGTTATACGGTATACGTTATACGTTATACGTTATACGTTAGACGATATAGGTTATACGTTAAACTTTTTACGTTATACGTTATACGTTATACGATATACGTTATACGTTATACGTTATGCGTTATATGATATACGTTATACGTTATACGTTATACGTTAGACGTTGTAGGTTATACGTTAAACGTTTTACGTTATACGTTATACGTTATACGATATACGTTACACGTTATACGTTATGCGTTATAGGATATACGTTATACGTTAAACGTTATACGTTATACGTTATACGTTATACGTTATACGTTATACGTTTGACGTTATACGCTGTACGTTATACGTTATACGTTATACGTTATACGTTATACGTTATACGTTATACGTTATACGTTATACGTTATACGTTATACGTTCTACGTTATACGTTATACGTTATACGCTATACGCTAAACGTTATACGTTATACGTTATACGATATACGTTACACGTTATACGTTATGCGTTATAGGATATACGTTATACGTTAAACGTTATACGTTATACGTTATGCGTTATACGTTATACGTTATACGTTATACGTTATACGTTATTCGTTATACGTTATACGTTATACGTTATACGTTATACGTTATACGTTATACGTTATACGTTATACGCTATACGCTAAACGTTATACGTTATACGTTATGCGTTATACGTTATAGGTTATACGCTATGCGTTATACGTTATACGTTATACGTTTGACGTTATACGTTATACGTTATACGTTATACGTTATACGTTATACGTTATACGTCATACGTTATACGTTATACGTTATACGTTATTCGTTATACGTTATACGTTATACGTTATGCGTTATACTTTATACGTTATACGTTATGCGTTATACGTTATACGTTATACGTTATACGTTATACGTTTGACGTTATACGCTGTACGTTATACGTTATACGTTATACGTTATACGTTATACTTTATACGTTATACGTTATACGTTATACGTTATACGTTAAACGTTATACGTTATACGTTATACGTTATACGATATACGTTATACGTTATACGTTATACGTTATACGTTATACGTTATACGTTATGCGTTATACGCTATACGTTATGTGTTATAGGATATACGTTATACGTTGTACGTTATACGTTATACGTTATACGTTATACGTTATACGTTATACGTTGTACGTTATACGTTATACGTTGTACGTTATACGTTATACGTTATACGTTATACGTTATACGTTATACGTTGTACGTTATACGTTAAACGTTAGACGTTATATGTTATACGTTATACGTTGTACGTTATACGTTATATGTAATATGTAATACGTTATACGTTATACGCCGTACGTTATACGTTACACGTTTAACGTTTTACGTTATGCGTTATACGTTATGCGTTATTCGTTATACGTTATGCGTTATACGTTATAGGTTATACGTTATGCGTTATACGTTATACGTTATACGTTATACGTTATACGTTATACGTTATTCGTTATACGTTATACGTTGTACGTTATACGTTATACGTTATACGTTATACGTTATACGTTATACGTTATACGTTATACGTTATACGTTATACGTTATACGTTATACGTTATACGTTATACGTTATACGTTATACGTTGTACGTTATACGTTATACGTTATACGTTATACGTTATACGTTATACGTTATGCGTTATACGTTATACGTTATACGTTATACGTTATACGTTATACGTTGTACGTTATACGTTAAACGTTAGACGTTATATGTTATACGTTATACGTTGTACGTTATACGTTATATGTAATATGTAATACGTTATACGTTATACGCCATACGTTATACGTTACACGTTTAACGTTTTACGTTATGCTTTATACGTTATGCGTTATACGTTATACGTTATACGTTATACGTTATACGTTATACGTTTAACGTTATACGTTATACGTTATACGTTATACGTTATACGTTACACGTTATTCGTTATACGTTATACGTTATACGTTATACGTTATACGTTGTACGTTATACATTATATGTAATATGTAATACGTTATACGTTATACGCCATACGTTATACGTTACACGTTTAACGTTTTACGTTATGCTTTATACGTTATGCGTTATACGTTATACGTTATATGTTATACGTTATACGTTATACGTTATACGTTATACGTTATACGTTATACGTTATACGTTATACGTTATACGTTATACGTTATACGTTATACGTTATACGTTATACGTTATACGTTATACGTTATACGTTATACGTTACTCGTTATACGTAATATGTAATGCGTTTTACGTTATAAGTTATACGTTATACGTTATACGTTATACGTTACTCGTTACACGTAATATGTAATACGTTTTACGTTTTACGTTATTCGTTATACGTTATACGATATACGTTATACGTTATACGTTATACGTTATACGTTATACGTTATACGTTATACGTTATACGTTATACTTTATACGTTATACGTTATACGTTATATATTATACGTTATACGTTATACGTTATACGTTATGCGTTATGCGTTATACGTTATACGTTATGCGTTATACGTTATACGTTTGACGTTATACGTTATACGTTATACGTTATACGTTATACGTTATACGGTATACGTTATACGTTATACGTTATACGTTAGACGATATAGGTTATACGTTAAACTTTTTACGTTATACGTTATACGTTATACGATATACGTTATACGTTATACGTTATGCGTTATATGATATACGTTATACGTTATACGTTATACGTTAGACGTTGTAGGTTATACGTTAAACGTTTTACGTTATACGTTATACGTTATACGATATACGTTACACGTTATACGTTATGCGTTATAGGATATACGTTATACGTTAAACGTTATACGTTATACGTTATACGTTATACGTTATACGTTATACGTTTGACGTTATACGCTGTACGTTATACGTTATACGTTATACGTTATACGTTATACGTTATACGTTATACGTTATACGTTATACGTTATACGTTATACGTTATACGTTATACGTTATACGTTATACGCTATACGCTAAACGTTATACGTTATACGTTATACGATATACGTTACACGTTATACGTTATGCGTTATAGGATATACGTTATACGTTAAACGTTATACGTTATACGTTATGCGTTATACGTTATACGTTATACGTTATACGTTATACGTTATACGTTATACGTTATGCGTTATACGTTATACGTTATACGTTACTCGTTATACGTTACTCGTTATACGTAATATGTAATGCGTTTTACGTTATACGTTATACGTTATACGTTATACGTTATACGTTATACGTTATACGTTATACGTTATACGTTATACGTTTGACGTTATACGTTATACGTTATACGTTATACGTTAAACGTTATACGTTATACGTTATACGTTATACGATATACGTTATACGTTATACGTTGTATGTTATACATTATACGTTATACGTTATACGTTGTACGTTATACGTTAAACGTTAGACGTTATATGTTATACGTTATACGTTGTACGTTATACGTTATATGTAATATGTAATACGTTATACGTTATACGCTATACGTTATACGTTACATGTTATACGTTTTACGTTATGCTTTATACGTTATGCGTTATACGTTATACGTTATACGTTATACGTTATACGTTATACGTTATACGTTATACGTTATACGTTATACGTTATACGTTATACGTTATTCGTTATACGTTATACGTTATACGTTATACGTTATACGTTATACGTTATACGTTATACGTTATACGTTATACGTTAAACGTTATACGTTATACGTTATGCGTTATACGTTACACGTTATACGTTACTTGTTATACGTAATATGTAATACGTTTTACGTTATATGTTATACGTTATACGTTACACGTTATACGTTACTCCTTATACGTTATACGTTATACGTTATACGTTATACGATATACGTTATACGTTATACGTTATACGTTATACGTTATACGTTATACGTTATACGTTATACGTTATACGTTATACGTTATACGTTATACGTTATACGTTATACTTTATACGTTATACGTTATACGTTATATATTATACGTTATACGTTATACGTTATACGTTATGCGTTATGCGTTATACGTTATACTTTATGCGTTATACGTTATACGTTTGACGTTATACGTTATACGTTATACGTTATACGTTATACGTTATACGGTATACGTTATACGTTATACGTTATACGTTAGACGATATAGGTTATACGTTAAACTTTTTACGTTATACGTTATACGTTATACGATATACGTTATACGTTATACGTTATGCGTTATATGATATACGTTATACGTTATACGTTATACGTTAGACGTTGTAGGTTATACGTTAAACGTTTTACGTTATACGTTATACGTTATACGATATACGTTACACGTTATACGTTATGCGTTATAGGATATACGTTATACGTTAAACGTTATACGTTATACGTTATACGTTATACGTTATACGTTATACGTTTGACGTTATACGCTGTACGTTATACGTTATACGTTATACGTTATACGTTATACGTTATACGTTATACGTTATACGTTATACGTTATACGTTATACGTTATACGTTATACGTTATACGTTGTACGTTATACGTTATACGTTATACGTTATACGTTATACGTTATACGCTATACGTTAAACGTTATACGTTATACGTTATGCGTTATACGTTATAGGTTATACGTTATGCGTTATACGTTATACGTTATACGTTATACGTTTGAGGTTATACGTTATACGTTATACGTTATACGTTATACGTTATACGTTATACGTCATACGTTATACGTTATACGTTATACGTTATTCGTTATACGTTATACGTTATGCGTTATTCGTTATACGTTATGCGTTATACGTTATGCGTTATACGTTATACGTTATACGTTATACGTTATACTTTTGACGTTATACGCTGTACGTTATTCGTTATACGTTATACGTTATGCGTTATGCGTTATACGTTATACGTTATACGTTATGCGTTATACGTTATACGTTATACGTTATACGTTATACGTTATACGTTATACGTTATACGTTATACGTTATACGTTACTCGTTATACGTAATATGTAATGCGTTTTACGTTATAAGTTATACGTTATACGTTATACGTTATACGTTACTCGTTACACGTAATATGTAATACGTTTTACGTTTTACGTTATTCGTTATACGTTATACGATATACGTTATACGTTATACGTCGTACGTTATACGTTATACGTTATATGTTATACGTTATACGTTGTACGTTATACGTTATATGTAATATGTAATACGTTATACATTATACGCTATACGTTATAGGTTACATGTTATACGTTTTACGTTATGCGTTATACGTTATGCGTTATACGTTATACGTTATACGTTATACGTTATACGTTATACGTTATACGTTATACGTTATACGTTATACGTTATTCGTTATACGTTATACGTTATACGTTATACGTTATACGTTATACGTTATACGTTATACGTTATACGTTATACGTTATACGTTATACGTTATACGTTATACGTTATGCGTTATACGTTATACGTTATACGTTACTCGTTATACGTTACTCGTTATACGTAATATGTAATGCGTTTTACGTTATACGTTATACGTTATACGATATACGTTATACGTTATACGTTATACGTTATACGTTATACGTTATACGTTATACGTTTGACGTTATACGTTATACGTTATACGTTATACGTTAAACGTTATACGTTATACGTTATACGTTATACGATATACGTTATACGTTATACGTTGTATGTTATACATTATACGTTATACGTTATACGTTGTACGTTATACGTTAAACGTTAGACGTTATATGTTATACGTTATACGTTGTACGTTATACGTTATATGTAATATGTAATACGTTATACGTTATACGCTATACGTTATACGTTACATGTTATACGTTTTACGTTATGCTTTATACGTTATGCGTTATACGTTATACGTTATACGTTATACGTTATACGTTATACGTTATACGTTATACGTTATACGTTATACGTTATACGTTATACGTTATTCGTTATACGTTATACGTTATACGTTATACGTTATACGTTATACGTTATACGTTATACGTTATACGTTATACGTTAAACGTTATACGTTATACGTTATGCGTTATACGTTACACGTTATACGTTACTTGTTATACGTAATATGTAATACGTTTTACGTTATATGTTATACGTTATACGTTACACGTTATACGTTACTCCTTATACGTTATACGTTATACGTTATACGTTATACGATATACGTTATACGTTATACGTTATACGTTATACGTTATACGTTATACGTTATACGTTATACGTTATACGTTATACGTTATACGTTATACGTTATACGTTATACTTTATACGTTATACGTTATACGTTATATATTATACGTTATACGTTATACGTTATACGTTATGCGTTATGCGTTATACGTTATACGTTATGCGTTATACGTTATACGTTTGACGTTATACGTTATACGTTATACGTTATACGTTATACGTTATACGGTATACGTTATACGTTATACGTTATACGTTAGACGATATAGGTTATACGTTAAACTTTTTACGTTATACGTTATACGTTATACGATATACGTTATACGTTATACGTTATGCGTTATATGATATACGTTATACGTTATACGTTATACGTTAGACGTTGTAGGTTATACGTTAAACGTTTTACGTTATACGTTATACGTTATACGATATACGTTACACGTTATACGTTATGCGTTATAGGATATACGTTATACGTTAAACGTTATACGTTATACGTTATACGTTATACGTTATACGTTATACGTTTGACGTTATACGCTGTACGTTATACGTTATACGTTATACGTTATACGTTATACGTTATACGTTATACGTTATACGTTATACGTTATACGTTATACGTTATACGCTATACGCTAAACGTTATACGTTATACGTTATACGATATACGTTACACGTTATACGTTATGCGTTATAGGATATACGTTATACGTTAAACGTTATACGTTATACGTTATGCGTTATACGTTATACGTTATACGTTATACGTTATACGTTATTCGTTATACGTTATACGTTATACGTTATACGTTATACGTTATACGTTATACGTTATACGTTATACGTTATACGCTATACGCTAAACGTTATACGTTATACGTTATCGTTATACGTTATAGGTTATACGCTATGCGTTATATGTTATACGTTATACGTTTGACGTTATACGTTATACGTTATACGTTATACGTTATACGTTATACGTTATACGTCATACGTTATACGTTATACGTTATACGTTATTCGTTATACGTTATACGTTATACGTTATGCGTTATACGTTATACGTTATACGTTATGCGTTATACGTTATAC
This sequence comes from Ptiloglossa arizonensis, assembly GCF_051014685.1. Taxonomy (NCBI): domain Eukaryota; kingdom Metazoa; phylum Arthropoda; class Insecta; order Hymenoptera; family Colletidae; genus Ptiloglossa; species Ptiloglossa arizonensis. Next base: position 64,317 of record NW_027479450.1, read on the forward strand.
GTTATACGTTATACGTTATACGTTTGACGTTATACGCTGTACGTTATACGTTATACGTTATACGTTATACGTTATACGTTATACGTTATACGTTATACGTTATACGTTAAACGTTATACGTTATACGTTATACGTTATACGATATACGTTATACGTTATACGTTATACGTTATACGTTATACGTTATACGTTATGCGTTATACGCTATACGTTATGTGTTATAGGATATACGTTATACGTTGTACGTTATACGTTATACGTTATACGTTATACGTTATACGTTATACGTTGTACGTTATACGTTAAACGTTAGACGTTATATGTTATACGTTATACGTTGTACGTTATACGTTATATGTAATATGTAATACGTTATACGTTATACGCCGTACGTTATACGTTACACGTTTAACGTTTTACGTTATGCGTTATACGTTATGCGTTATACGTTATACGTTATGCGTTATACGTTATAGGTTATACGTTATGCGTTATACGTTATACGTTATACGTTATACGTTATACGTTATACGTTATTCGTTATACGCTGTACGTTATACGTTATACGTTATACGTTATACGTTATACTTTATACGTTATACGTTATACGTTATACGTTATACGTTATACGTTACACGTTATACGTTATACGTTATACGTTATACGATATACGTTATACGTTATACGTTATACGTTATACGTTATACGTTATACGTTATGCGTTATACGCTATACGTTATGTGTTATAGGATATACGTTATACGTTGTACGTTATACGTTATACGTTATACGTTATACGTTATACGTTATACGTTGTACGTTATACGTTATACGTTGTACGTTATACGTTATACGTTATACGTTATACGTTATACGTTATACGTTGTACGTTATACGTTAAACGTTAGACGTTATATGTTATACGTTATACGTTGTACGTTATACGTTATATGTAATATGTAATACGTTATACGTTATACGCCGTACGTTATACGTTACACGTTTAACGTTTTACGTTATGCGTTATACGTTATGCGTTATTCGTTATACGTTATGCGTTATACGTTATAGGTTATACGTTATGCGTTATACGTTATACGTTATACGTTTATACGTTATACGTTATACGTTATTCGTTATACGTTATACGTTGTACGTTATACGTTATACGTTATACGTTATACGTTATACGTTATACGTTATACGTTATACGTTATACGTTATACGTTATACGTTATACGTTATACGTTATACGTTATACGTTATACGTTGTACGTTATACGTTATACGTTATACGTTATACGTTATACGTTATACGCTATACCTTAAACGTTATACGTTATACGTTATGCGTTATACGTTATAGGTTATACGTTATGCGTTATACGTTATACGTTATACGTTATACGTTATACGTTATACGTTATTCGTTATACGTTGTACGTTATACGTTATACGTTACACGTTATACGTTATACGTTGTACGTTATACGTTAAACGTTAGACGTTATATGTTATACGTTATACGTTTTACGTTATACGTTATATGTAATATGTAATACGTTATACGTTATACGCCATACGTTATACGTTACACGTTTAACGTTTTACGTTGTGCGTTATACGTTATGCGTTATACGTTATACGTTATACGTAATACGTTATACGTTATACGTTATACGTTATACGTTATACGTTATACGTTATACGTTATTCGTTATACGTTATACGTTATACGTTATACGTTATACGTTATACGTTATACGTTATACGTTATACGTTATACGCTATACGCTAAACGTTATACGTTATACGTTATGCGTTATACGTTATAGGTTATACGCTATGCGTTATACGTTATACGTTATACGTTTGACGTTATACGTTATACGTTATACGTTATACGTTATACGTTATACGTTATACGTCATACGTTATACGTTATACGTTATACGTTATTCGTTATACGTTATACGTTATACGTTATGCGTTATACGTTATACGTTATACGTTATGCGTTATACGTTATACGTTATACGTTATACGTTATACGTTTGACGTTATACGCTGTACGTTATACGTTATACGTTATACGTTATACGTTATACGTTATACGTTATACGTTATACGTTATACGTTAAACGTTATACGTTATACGTTATACGTTATACGATATACGTTATACGTTATACGTTATACGTTATACGTTATACGTTATACGTTATGCGTTATACGCTATACGTTATGTGTTATAGGATATACGTTATACGTTGTACGTTATACGTTATACGTTATACGTTATACGTTATACGTTATACGTTGTACGTTATACGTTAAACGTTAGACGTTATATGTTATACGTTATACGTTGTACGTTATACGTTATATGTAATATGTAATACGTTATACGTTATACGCCGTACGTTATACGTTACACGTTTAACGTTTTACGTTATGCGTTATACGTTATGCGTTATACGTTATACGTTATACGTAATACGTTATACGTTATACGTTATACGTTATACGTTATACGTTATACGTTATTCGTTATACGTTATACGTTGTACGTTATACGTTATACGTTATACGTTATACGTTATACGTTATACGCTATACGTTAAACGTTATACGTTATACGTTATGCGTTATACGTTATAGGTTATACGTTATGCGTTATACGTTATACGTTATACGTTATACGTTTGAGGTTATACGTTATACGTTATACGTTATACGTTATACGTTATACGTTATACGTCATACGTTATACGTTATACGTTATACGTTATTCGTTATACGTTATACGTTATGCGTTATTCGTTATACGTTATGCGTTATACGTTATGCGTTATACGTTATACGTTATACGTTATACGTTATACTTTTGACGTTATACGCTGTACGTTATTCGTTATACGTTATACGTTATGCGTTATGCGTTATACGTTATACGTTATACGTTATGCGTTATACGTTATACGTTATACGTTATACGTTATACGTTATACGTTATACGTTATACGTTATACGTTATACGTTACTCGTTATACGTAATATGTAATGCGTTTTACGTTATAAGTTATACGTTATACGTTATACGTTATACGTTACTCGTTACACGTAATATGTAATACGTTTTACGTTTTACGTTATTCGTTATACGTTATACGATATACGTTATACGTTATACGTCGTACGTTATACGTTATACGTTATATGTTATACGTTATACGTTGTACGTTATACGTTATATGTAATATGTAATACGTTATACATTATACGCTATACGTTATAGGTTACATGTTATACGTTTTACGTTATGCGTTATACGTTATGCGTTATACGTTATACGTTATACGTTATACGTTATACGTTATACGTTATACGTTATACGTTATACGTTATACGTTATTCGTTATACGTTATACGTTATACGTTATACGTTATACGTTATACGTTATACGTTATACGTTATACGTTATACGTTATACGTTATACGTTATACGTTATACGTTATGCGTTATACGTTATACGTTATACGTTACTCGTTATACGTTACTCGTTATACGTAATATGTAATGCGTTTTACGTTATACGTTATACGTTATACGTTATACGTTATACGTTATACGTTATACGTTATACGTTATACGTTATACGTTTGACGTTATACGTTATACGTTATACGTTATACGTTAAACGTTATACGTTATACGTTATACGTTATACGATATACGTTATACGTTATACGTTGTATGTTATACATTATACGTTATACGTTATACGTTGTACGTTATACGTTAAACGTTAGACGTTATATGTTATACGTTATACGTTGTACGTTATACGTTATATGTAATATGTAATACGTTATACGTTATACGCTATACGTTATACGTTACATGTTATACGTTTTACGTTATGCTTTATACGTTATGCGTTATACGTTATACGTTATACGTTATACGTTATACGTTATACGTTATACGTTATACGTTATACGTTATACGTTATACGTTATACGTTATACGTTATACGCTATACGCTAAACGTTATACGTTATACGTTATACGATATACGTTACACGTTATACGTTATGCGTTATAGGATATACGTTATACGTTAAACGTTATACGTTATACGTTATGCGTTATACGTTATACGTTATACGTTATACGTTATACGTTATTCGTTATACGTTATACGTTATACGTTATACGTTATACGTTATACGTTATACGTTATACGTTATACGTTATACGCTATACGCTAAACGTTATACGTTATACGTTATGCGTTATACGTTATAGGTTATACGCTATGCGTTATACGTTATACGTTATACGTTTGACGTTATACGTTATACGTTATACGTTGTACGTTATACGTTATATGTAATATGTAATACGTTATACGTTATACGATATACGTTATACGTTATACGTTATACGTTATACGTTATACGTTATACGTTATGCGTTATACGCTATACGTTATGTGTTATAGGATATACGTTATACGTTGTACGTTATACGTTATACGTTATACGTTATACGTTATACGTTATACGTTGTACGTTATACGTTAAACGTTAGACGTTATATGTTATACGTTATACGTTGTACGTTATACGTTATATGTAATATGTAATACGTTATACGTTATACGCCGTACGTTATACGTTACACGTTTAACGTTTTACGTTATGCGTTATACGTTATGCGTTATACGTTATACGTTATGCGTTATACGTTATAGGTTATACGTTATGCGTTATACGTTATACGTTATACGTTATACGTTATACGTTATACGTTATTCGTTATACGTTATACGTTGTACGTTATACGTTATACGTTATACGTTATACGTTATACGTTATACGTTATACGTTATACGTTATACGTTATACGTTATACGTTATACGTTATACGTTATACGTTGTACGTTATACGTTATACGTTATACGTTATACGTTATACGTTATACGCTATACGTTAAACGTTATACGTTATACGTTATGCGTTATACGTTATAGGTTATACGTTATGCGTTATACGTTATACGTTATACGTTATACGTTATACGTTATACGTTATTCGTTATACGTTATACGTTGTACGTTATACGTTATACGTTATACGTTATACGTTATACGTTATACGTTATACGTTATACGTTATACGTTATACGTTATACGTTATACGTTATACGTTATACGTTATACGTTATACGTTATACGTTATACGTTATACGTTATACGTTATACGTTATACGTTATACGTTATACGTTATACGTTATACGTTATACGTTATACGTTACACGTTATTCGTTATACGTTATACGTTATACGTTATACGTTATACGTTGTACGTTATACATTATATGTAATATGTAATACGTTATACGTTATACGCCATACGTTATACGTTACACGTTTAACGTTTTACGTTATGCTTTATACGTTATGCGTTATACGTTATACGTTATATGTTATACGTTATACGTTATACGTTATACGTTATACGTTATACGTTATACGTTATACGTTATACGTTATACGTTATACGTTATACGTTATACGTTATACGTTATACGTTATACGTTATACGTTACTCGTTATACGTAATATGTAATGCGTTTTACGTTATAAGTTATACGTTATACGTTATACGTTATACGTTACTCGTTACACGTAATATGTAATACGTTTTACGTTTTACGTTATTCGTTATACGTTATACGATATACGTTATACGTTATACGTCGTACGTTATACGTTATACGTTATATGTTATACGTTATACGTTGTACGCTATACGTTATATGTAATATGTAATACGTTATACATTATACGCTATACGTTATAGGTTACATGTTATACGTTTTACGTTATGCGTTATACGTTATGCGTTATACGTTATACGTTATACGTTATACGTTATACGTTATACGTTATACGTTATACGTTATACGTTATACGTTATTCGTTATACGTTATACGTTATACGTTATACGTTATACGTTATACGTTATACGTTATACGTTATACGTTATACGTTATACGTTATACGTTATACGTTATACGTTATGCGTTATACGTTATACGTTATACGTTACTCGTTATACGTTACTCGTTATACGTAATATGTAATGCGTTTTACGTTATACGTTATACGTTATACGTTATACGTTATACGTTATACGTTATACGTTATACGTTATACGTTATACGTTTGACGTTATACGTTATACGTTATACGTTATACGTTAAACGTTATACGTTATACGTTATACGTTATACGATATACGTTATACGTTATACGTTGTATGTTATACATTATACGTTATACGTTATACGTTGTACGTTATACGTTAAACGTTAGACGTTATATGTTATACGTTATACGTTGTACGTTATACGTTATATGTAATATGTAATACGTTATACGTTATACGCTATACGTTATACGTTACATGTTATACGTTTTACGTTATGCTTTATACGTTATGCGTTATACGTTATACGTTATACGTTATACGTTATACGTTATACGTTATACGTTATACGTTATACGTTATACGTTATACGTTATACGTTATTCGTTATACGTTATACGTTATACGTTATACGTTATACGTTATACGTTATACGTTATACGTTATACGTTATACGTTAAACGTTATACGTTATACGTTATGCGTTATACGTTACACGTTATACGTTACTTGTTATACGTAATATGTAATACGTTTTACGTTATATGTTATACGTTATACGTTACACGTTATACGTTACTCCTTATACGTTATACGTTATACGTTATACGTTATACGATATACGTTATACGTTATACGTTATACGTTATACGTTATACGTTATACGTTATACGTTATACGTTATACGTTATACGTTATACGTTATACGTTATACGTTATACTTTATACGTTATACGTTGTACGTTATACGTTATACGTTATACGTTATACGTTATACGTTATACGCTATACGTTAAACGTTATACGTTATACGTTATGCGTTATACGTTATAGGTTATACGTTATGCGTTATACGTTATACGTTATACGTTATACGTTTGAGGTTATACGTTATACGTTATACGTTATACGTTATACGTTATACGTTATACGTCATACGTTATACGTTATACGTTATACGTTATTCGTTATACGTTATACGTTATGCGTTATTCGTTATACGTTATGCGTTATACGTTATGCGTTATACGTTATACGTTATACGTTATACGTTATACTTTTGACGTTATACGCTGTACGTTATTCGTTATACGTTATACGTTATGCGTTATGCGTTATACGTTATACGTTATACGTTATGCGTTATACGTTATACGTTATACGTTATACGTTATACGTTATACGTTATACGTTATACGTTATACGTTATACGTTACTCGTTATACGTAATATGTAATGCGTTTTACGTTATAAGTTATACGTTATACGTTATACGTTATACGTTACTCGTTACACGTAATATGTAATACGTTTTACGTTTTACGTTATTCGTTATACGTTATACGATATACGTTATACGTTATACGTCGTACGTTATACGTTATACGTTATATGTTATACGTTATACGTTGTACGTTATACGTTATATGTAATATGTAATACGTTATACATTATACGCTATACGTTATAGGTTACATGTTATACGTTTTACGTTATGCGTTATACGTTATGCGTTATACGTTATACGTTATACGTTATACGTTATACGTTATACGTTATACGTTATACGTTATACGTTATACGTTATTCGTTATACGTTATACGTTATACGTTATACGTTATACGTTATACGTTATACGTTATACGTTATACGTTATACGTTATACGTTATACGTTATACGTTATACGTTATGCGTTATACGTTATACGTTATACGTTACTCGTTATACGTTACTCGTTATACGTAATATGTAATGCGTTTTACGTTATACGTTATACGTTATACGTTATACGTTATACGTTATACGTTATACGTTATACGTTATACGTTATACGTTTGACGTTATACGTTATACGTTATACGTTATACGTTAAACGTTATACGTTATACGTTATACGTTATACGATATACGTTATACGTTATACGTTGTATGTTATACATTATACGTTATACGTTATACGTTGTACGTTATACGTTAAACGTTAGACGTTATATGTTATACGTTATACGTTGTACGTTATACGTTATATGTAATATGTAATACGTTATACGTTATACGCTATACGTTATACGTTACATGTTATACGTTTTACGTTATGCTTTATACGTTATGCGTTATACGTTATACGTTATACGTTATACGTTATACGTTATACGTTATACGTTATACGTTATACGTTATACGTTATACGTTATACGTTATTCGTTATACGTTATACGTTATACGTTATACGTTATACGTTATACGTTATACGTTATACGTTATACGTTATACGTTAAACGTTATACGTTATACGTTATGCGTTATACGTTACACGTTATACGTTACTTGTTATACGTAATATGTAATACGTTTTACGTTATATGTTATACGTTATACGTTACACGTTATACGTTACTCCTTATACGTTATACGTTATACGTTATACGTTATACGATATACGTTATACGTTATACGTTATACGTTATACGTTATACGTTATACGTTATACGTTATACGTTATACGTTATACGTTATACGTTATACGTTATACGTTATACTTTATACGTTATACGTTATACGTTATATATTATACGTTATACGTTATACGTTATACGTTATGCGTTATGCGTTATACGTTATACGTTATGCGTTATACGTTATACGTTTGACGTTATACGTTATACGTTATACGTTATACGTTATACGTTATACGGTATACGTTATACGTTATACGTTATACGTTAGACGATATAGGTTATACGTTAAACTTTTTACGTTATACGTTATACGTTATACGATATACGTTATACGTTATACGTTATGCGTTATATGATATACGTTATACGTTATACGTTATACGTTAGACGTTGTAGGTTATACGTTAAACGTTTTACGTTATACGTTATACGTTATACGATATACGTTACACGTTATACGTTATGCGTTATAGGATATACGTTATACGTTAAACGTTATACGTTATACGTTATACGTTATACGTTATACGTTATACGTTTGACGTTATACGCTGTACGTTATACGTTATACGTTATACGTTATACGTTATACGTTATACGTTATACGTTATACGTTATACGTTATACGTTATACGTTATACGCTATACGCTAAACGTTATACGTTATACGTTATACGATATACGTTACACGTTATACGTTATGCGTTATAGGATATACGTTATACGTTAAACGTTATACGTTATACGTTATGCGTTATACGTTATACGTTATACGTTATACGTTATACGTTATTCGTTATACGTTATACGTTATACGTTATACGTTATACGTTATACGTTATACGTTATACGTTATACGTTATACGCTATACGCTAAACGTTATACGTTATACGTTATGCGTTATACGTTATAGGTTATACGCTATGCGTTATATGTTATACGTTATACGTTTGACGTTATACGTTATACGTTATACGTTATACGTTATACGTTATACGTTATACGTCATACGTTATACGTTATACGTTATACGTTATTCGTTATACGTTATACGTTATACGTTATGCGTTATACGTTATACGTTATACGTTATGCGTTATACGTTATACGTTATACGTTATACGTTATACGTTTGACGTTATACGCTGTACGTTATACGTTATACGTTATACGTTATACGTTATACGTTATACGTTATACGTTATACGTTATACGTTAAACGTTATACGTTATACGTTATACGTTATACGATATACGTTATACGTTATACGTTATACGTTATACGTTATACGTTATACGTTATGCGTTATACGCTATACGTTATGTGTTATAGGATATACGTTATACGTTGTACGTTATACGTTATACGTTATACGTTATACGTTATACGTTATACGTTGTACGTTATACGTTAAACGTTAGACGTTATATGTTATACGTTATACGTTGTACGTTATACGTTATATGTAATATGTAATACGTTATACGTTATACGCCGTACGTTATACGTTACACGTTTAACGTTTTACGTTATGCGTTATACGTTATGCGTTATACGTTATACGTTATGCGTTATACGTTATAGGTTATACGTTATGCGTTATACGTTATACGTTATACGTTATACGTTATACGTTATACGTTATTCGTTATACGCTGTACGTTATACGTTATACGTTATACGTTATACGTTATACTTTATACGTTATACGTTATACGTTATACGTTATACGTTAAACGTTATACGTTATACGTTATACGTTATACGATATACGTTATACGTTATACGTTATACGTTATACGTTATACGTTATACGTTATGCGTTATACGCTATACGTTATGTGTTATAGGATATACGTTATACGTTGTACGTTATACGTTATACGTTATACGTTATACGTTATACGTTATACGTTGTACGTTATACGTTATACGTTGTACGTTATACGTTATACGTTATACGTTATACGTTATACGTTATACGTTGTACGTTATACGTTAAACGTTAGACGTTATATGTTATACGTTATACGTTGTACGTTATACGTTATATGTAATATGTAATACGTTATACGTTATACGCCGTACGTTATACGTTACACGTTTAACGTTTTACGTTATGCGTTATACGTTATGCGTTATTCGTTATACGTTATGCGTTATACGTTATAGGTTATACGTTATGCGTTATACGTTATACGTTATACGTTATACGTTATACGTTATACGTTATTCGTTATACGTTATACGTTGTACGTTATACGTTATACGTTATACGTTATACGTTATACGTTATACGTTATACGTTATACGTTATACGTTATACGTTATACGTTATACGTTATACGTTATACGTTATACGTTATACGTTATACGTTGTACGTTATACGTTATACGTTATACGTTATACGTTATACGTTATACGCTATACCTTAAACGTTATACGTTATACGTTATGCGTTATACGTTATAGGTTATACGTTATGCGTTATACGTTATACGTTATACGTTATACGTTATACGTTATACGTTATTCGTTATACGTTGTACGTTATACGTTATACGTTACACGTTATACGTTATACGTTGTACGTTATACGTTAAACGTTAGACGTTATATGTTATACGTTATACGTTTTACGTTATACGTTATATGTAATATGTAATACGTTATACGTTATACGCCATACGTTATACGTTACACGTTTAACGTTTTACGTTGTGCGTTATACGTTATGCGTTATACGTTATACGTTATACGTAATACGTTATACGTTATACGTTATACGTTATACGTTATACGTTATACGTTATACGTTATTCGTTATACGTTATACGTTATACGTTATACGTTATACGTTATACGTTATACGTTATACGTTATACGTTATACGCTATACGCTAAACGTTATACGTTATACGTTATGCGTTATACGTTATAGGTTATACGCTATGCGTTATACGTTATACGTTATACGTTTGACGTTATACGTTATACGTTATACGTTATACGTTATACGTTATACGTTATACGTCATACGTTATACGTTATACGTTATACGTTATTCGTTATACGTTATACGTTATACGTTATGCGTTATACGTTATACGTTATACGTTATGCGTTATACGTTATACGTTATACGTTATACGTTATACGTTTGACGTTATACGCTGTACGTTATACGTTATACGTTATACGTTATACGTTATACGTTATACGTTATACGTTATACGTTATACGTTAAACGTTATACGTTATACGTTATACGTTATACGATATACGTTATACGTTATACGTTATACGTTATACGTTATACGTTATACGTTATGCGTTATACGCTATACGTTATGTGTTATAGGATATACGTTATACGTTGTACGTTATACGTTATACGTTATACGTTATACGTTATACGTTATACGTTGTACGTTATACGTTAAACGTTAGACGTTATATGTTATACGTTATACGTTGTACGTTATACGTTATATGTAATATGTAATACGTTATACGTTATACGCCGTACGTTATACGTTACACGTTTAACGTTTTACGTTATGCGTTATACGTTATGCGTTATACGTTATACGTTATACGTAATACGTTATACGTTATACGTTATACGTTATACGTTATACGTTATACGTTATTCGTTATACGTTATACGTTGTACGTTATACGTTATACGTTATACGTTATACGTTATACGTTATACGCTATACGTTAAACGTTATACGTTATACGTTATGCGTTATACGTTATAGGTTATACGTTATGCGTTATACGTTATACGTTATACGTTATACGTTTGAGGTTATACGTTATACGTTATACGTTATACGTTATACGTTATACGTTATACGTCATACGTTATACGTTATACGTTATACGTTATTCGTTATACGTTATACGTTATGCGTTATTCGTTATACGTTATGCGTTATACGTTATGCGTTATACGTTATACGTTATACGTTATACGTTATACTTTTGACGTTATACGCTGTACGTTATTCGTTATACGTTATACGTTATGCGTTATGCGTTATACGTTATACGTTATACGTTATGCGTTATACGTTATACGTTATACGTTATACGTTATACGTTATACGTTATACGTTATACGTTATACGTTATACGTTACTCGTTATACGTAATATGTAATGCGTTTTACGTTATAAGTTATACGTTATACGTTATACGTTATACGTTACTCGTTACACGTAATATGTAATACGTTTTACGTTTTACGTTATTCGTTATACGTTATACGATATACGTTATACGTTATACGTCGTACGTTATACGTTATACGTTATATGTTATACGTTATACGTTGTACGTTATACGTTATATGTAATATGTAATACGTTATACATTATACGCTATACGTTATAGGTTACATGTTATACGTTTTACGTTATGCGTTATACGTTATGCGTTATACGTTATACGTTATACGTTATACGTTATACGTTATACGTTATACGTTATACGTTATACGTTATACGTTATTCGTTATACGTTATACGTTATACGTTATACGTTATACGTTATACGTTATACGTTATACGTTATACGTTATACGTTATACGTTATACGTTATACGTTATACGTTATACGTTATGCGTTATACGTTATACGTTATACGTTACTCGTTATACGTTACTCGTTATACGTAATATGTAATGCGTTTTACGTTATACGTTATACGTTATACGTTATACGTTATACGTTATACGTTATACGTTATACGTTATACGTTATACGTTTGACGTTATACGTTATACGTTATACGTTATACGTTAAACGTTATACGTTATACGTTATACGTTATACGATATACGTTATACGTTATACGTTGTATGTTATACATTATACGTTATACGTTATACGTTGTACGTTATACGTTAAACGTTAGACGTTATATGTTATACGTTATACGTTGTACGTTATACGTTATATGTAATATGTAATACGTTATACGTTATACGCTATACGTTATACGTTACATGTTATACGTTTTACGTTATGCTTTATACGTTATGCGTTATACGTTATACGTTATACGTTATACGTTATACGTTATACGTTATACGTTATACGTTATACGTTATACGTTATACGTTATACGTTATACGTTATACGCTATACGCTAAACGTTATACGTTATACGTTATACGATATACGTTACACGTTATACGTTATGCGTTATAGGATATACGTTATACGTTAAACGTTATACGTTATACGTTATGCGTTATACGTTATACGTTATACGTTATACGTTATACGTTATTCGTTATACGTTATACGTTATACGTTATACGTTATACGTTATACGTTATACGTTATACGTTATACGTTATACGCTATACGCTAAACGTTATACGTTATACGTTATGCGTTATACGTTATAGGTTATACGCTATGCGTTATACGTTATACGTTATACGTTTGACGTTATACGTTATACGTTATACGTTATACGTTATACGTTATACGTTATACGTCATACGTTATACGTTATACGTTATACGTTATTCGTTATACGTTATACGTTATACGTTATGCGTTATACGTTATACGTTATACGTTATGCGTTATACGTTATACGTTATACGTTATACGTTATACGTTTGACGTTATACGCTGTACGTTATACGTTATACGTTATACGTTATACGTTATACGTTATACGTTATACGTTATACGTTATACGTTAAACGTTATACGTTATACGTTATACGTTATACGATATACGTTATACGTTATACGTTATACGTTATACGTTATACGTTATACGTTATGCGTTATACGCTATACGTTATGTGTTATAGGATATACGTTATACGTTGTACGTTATACGTTATACGTTATACGTTATACGTTATACGTTATACGTTGTACGTTATACGTTAAACGTTAGACGTTATATGTTATACGTTATACGTTGTACGTTATACGTTATATGTAATATGTAATACGTTATACGTTATACGCCGTACGTTATACGTTACACGTTTAACGTTTTACGTTATGCGTTATACGTTATGCGTTATACGTTATACGTTATGCGTTATACGTTATAGGTTATACGTTATGCGTTATACGTTATACGTTATACGTTATACGTTATACGTTATACGTTATTCGTTATACGTTATACGTTGTACGTTATACGTTATACGTTATACGTTATACGTTATACGTTATACGTTATACGTTATACGTTATACGTTATACGTTATACGTTATACGTTATACGTTATACGTTGTACGTTATACGTTATACGTTATACGTTATACGTTATACGTTATACGCTATACGTTAAACGTTATACGTTATACGTTATGCGTTATACGTTATAGGTTATACGTTATGCGTTATACGTTATACGTTATACGTTATACGTTATACGTTATACGTTATTCGTTATACGTTATACGTTGTACGTTATACGTTATACGTTATACGTTATACGTTATACGTTATACGTTATACGTTATACGTTATACGTTATACGTTATACGTTATACGTTATACGTTATACGTTATACGTTATACGTTATACGTTATACGTTATACGTTATACGTTATACGTTATACGTTATACGTTATACGTTATACGTTATACGTTATACGTTATACGTTACACGTTATTCGTTATACGTTATACGTTATACGTTATACGTTATACGTTGTACGTTATACATTATATGTAATATGTAATACGTTATACGTTATACGCCATACGTTATACGTTACACGTTTAACGTTTTACGTTATGCTTTATACGTTATGCGTTATACGTTATACGTTATATGTTATACGTTATACGTTATACGTTATACGTTATACGTTATACGTTATACGTTATACGTTATACGTTATACGTTATACGTTATACGTTATACGTTATACGTTATACGTTATACGTTATACGTTACTCGTTATACGTAATATGTAATGCGTTTTACGTTATAAGTTATACGTTATACGTTATACGTTATACGTTACTCGTTACACGTAATATGTAATACGTTTTACGTTTTACGTTATTCGTTATACGTTATACGATATACGTTATACGTTATACGTCGTACGTTATACGTTATACGTTATATGTTATACGTTATACGTTGTACGTTATACGTTATATGTAATATGTAATACGTTATACATTATACGCTATACGTTATAGGTTACATGTTATACGTTTTACGTTATGCGTTATACGTTATGCGTTATACGTTATACGTTATACGTTATACGTTATACGTTATACGTTATACGTTATACGTTATACGTTATACGTTATTCGTTATACGTTATACGTTATACGTTATACGTTATACGTTATACGTTATACGTTATACGTTATACGTTATACGTTATACGTTATACGTTATACGTTATACGTTATGCGTTATACGTTATACGTTATACGTTACTCGTTATACGTTACTCGTTATACGTAATATGTAATGCGTTTTACGTTATACGTTATACGTTATACGTTATACGTTATACGTTATACGTTATACGTTATACGTTATACGTTATACGTTTGACGTTATACGTTATACGTTATACGTTATACGTTAAACGTTATACGTTATACGTTATACGTTATACGATATACGTTATACGTTATACGTTGTATGTTATACATTATACGTTATACGTTATACGTTGTACGTTATACGTTAAACGTTAGACGTTATATGTTATACGTTATACGTTGTACGTTATACGTTATATGTAATATGTAATACGTTATACGTTATACGCTATACGTTATACGTTACATGTTATACGTTTTACGTTATGCTTTATACGTTATGCGTTATACGTTATACGTTATACGTTATACGTTATACGTTATACGTTATACGTTATACGTTATACGTTATACGTTATACGTTATACGTTATTCGTTATACGTTATACGTTATACGTTATACGTTATACGTTATACGTTATACGTTATACGTTATACGTTATACGTTAAACGTTATACGTTATACGTTATGCGTTATACGTTACACGTTATACGTTACTTGTTATACGTAATATGTAATACGTTTTACGTTATATGTTATACGTTATACGTTACACGTTATACGTTACTCCTTATACGTTATACGTTATACGTTATACGTTATACGATATACGTTATACGTTATACGTTATACGTTATACGTTATACGTTATACGTTATACGTTATACGTTATACGTTATACGTTATACGTTATACGTTATACGTTATACTTTATACGTTATACGTTATACGTTATATATTATACGTTATACGTTATACGTTATACGTTATGCGTTATGCGTTATACGTTATACGTTATGCGTTATACGTTATACGTTTGACGTTATACGTTATACGTTATACGTTATACGTTATACGTTATACGGTATACGTTATACGTTATACGTTATACGTTAGACGATATAGGTTATACGTTAAACTTTTTACGTTATACGTTATACGTTATACGATATACGTTATACGTTATACGTTATGCGTTATATGATATACGTTATACGTTATACGTTATACGTTAGACGTTGTAGGTTATACGTTAAACGTTTTACGTTATACGTTATACGTTATACGATATACGTTACACGTTATACGTTATGCGTTATAGGATATACGTTATACGTTAAACGTTATACGTTATACGTTATACGTTATACGTTATACGTTATACGTTTGACGTTATACGCTGTACGTTATACGTTATACGTTATACGTTATACGTTATACGTTATACGTTATACGTTATACGTTATACGTTATACGTTATACGTTATACGTTATACGTTATACGTTATACGTTATACGTTATACGCTATACGCTAAACGTTATACGTTATACGTTATACGATATACGTTACACGTTATACGTTATGCGTTATAGGATATACGTTATACGTTAAACGTTATACGTTATACGTTATGCGTTATACGTTATACGTTATACGTTATACGTTATACGTTATTCGTTATACGTTATACGTTATACGTTATACGTTATACGTTATACGTTATACGTTATACGTTATACGCTATACGCTAAACGTTATACGTTATACGTTATGCGTTATACGTTATAGGTTATACGCTATGCGTTATACGTTATACGTTATACGTTTGACGTTATACGTTATACGTTATACGTTATGCGTTATACTTTATACGTTATACGTTATGCGTTATACGTTATACGTTATACGTTATACGTTATACGTTTGACGTTATACGCTGTACGTTATACGTTATACGTTATACGTTATACGTTATACGTTATACGTTATACGTTATACGTTATACGTTAAACGTTATACGTTATACGTTATACGTTATACGATATACGTTATACGTTATACGTTATACGTTATACGTTATACGTTATACGTTATGCGTTATACGCTATACGTTATGTGTTATAGGATATACGTTATACGTTGTACGTTATACGTTATACGTTATACGTTATACGTTATACGTTATACGTTGTACGTTATACGTTAAACGTTAGACGTTATATGTTATACGTTATACGTTGTACGTTATACGTTATATGTAATATGTAATACGTTATACGTTATACGCCGTACGTTATACGTTACACGTTTAACGTTTTACGTTATGCGTTATACGTTATGCGTTATACGTTATACGTTATGCGTTATACGTTATAGGTTATACGTTATGCGTTATACGTTATACGTTATACGTTATACGTTATACGTTATACGTTATTCGTTATACGTTATACGTTGTACGTTATACGTTATACGTTATACGTTATACGTTATACGTTATACGTTATACGTTATACGTTATACGTTATACGTTATACGTTATACGTTATACGTTATACGTTATACGTTATACGTTGTACGTTATACGTTATACGTTATACGTTATACGTTATACGTTATACGCTATACGTTAAACGTTATACGTTATACGTTATGCGTTATACGTTATAGGTTATACGTTATGCGTTATACGTTATACGTTATACGTTATACGTTATACGTTATACGTTATTCGTTATACGTTGTACGTTATACGTTATACGTTACACGTTATACGTTATACGTTGTACGTTATACGTTAAACGTTAGACGTTATATGTTATACGTTATACGTTTTACGTTATACGTTATATGTAATATGTAATACGTTATACGTTATACGCCATACGTTATACGTTACACGTTTAACGTTTTACGTTGTGCGTTATACGTTATGCGTTATACGTTATACGTTATACGTAATACGTTATACGTTATACGTTATACGTTATACGTTATACGTTATACGTTATACGTTATTCGTTATACGTTATACGTTATACGTTATACGTTATACGTTATACGTTATACGTTATACGTTATACGCTATACGCTAAACGTTATACGTTATACGTTATGCGTTATACGTTATAGGTTATACGCTATGCGTTATACGTTATACGTTATACGTTTGACGTTATACGTTATACGTTATACGTTATACGTTATACGTTATACGTTATACGTCATACGTTATACGTTATACGTTATACGTTATTCGTTATACGTTATACGTTATACGTTATGCGTTATACGTTATACGTTATACGTTATGCGTTATACGTTATACGTTATACGTTATACGTTATACGTTTGACGTTATACGCTGTACGTTATACGTTATACGTTATACGTTATACGTTATACGTTATACGTTATACGTTATACGTTATACGTTAAACGTTATACGTTATACGTTACACGTTATACGATATACGTTATACGTTATACGTTATACGTTATACGTTATACGTTATACGTTATGCGTTATACGCTATACGTTATGTGTTATAGGATATACGTTATACGTTGTACGTTATACGTTATACGTTATACGTTATACGTTATACGTTATACGTTGTACGTTATACGTTAAACGTTAGACGTTATATGTTATACGTTATACGTTGTACGTTATACGTTATATGTAATATGTAATACGTTATACGTTATACGCCGTACGTTATACGTTACACGTTTAACGTTTTACGTTATGCGTTATACGTTATGCGTTATACGTTATACGTTATACGTAATACGTTATACGTTATACGTTATACGTTATACGTTATACGTTATACGTTATTCGTTATACGTTATACGTTGTACGTTATACGTTATACGTTATACGTTATACGTTATACGTTATACGCTATACGTTAAACGTTATACGTTATACGTTATGCGTTATACGTTATAGGTTATACGTTATGCGTTATACGTTATACGTTATACGTTATACGTTTGAGGTTATACGTTATACGTTATACGTTATACGTTATACGTTATACGTTATACGTCATACGTTATACGTTATACGTTATACGTTATTCGTTATACGTTATACGTTATGCGTTATTCGTTATACGTTATGCGTTATACGTTTTGCGTTATACGTTATACGTTATACGTTATACGTTATACGTTTGACGTTATACGCTGTACGTTATTCGTTATACGTTATACGTTATGCGTTATGCGTTATACGTTATACGTTATACGTTATGCGTTATACGTTATACGTTATACGTTATACGTTATACGTTATACGTTATACGTTATACGTTATACGTTATACGTTACTCGTTATACGTAATATGTAATGCGTTTTACGTTATAAGTTATACGTTATACGTTATACGTTATACGTTATACGTTACTCGTTACACGTAATATGTAATACGTTTTACGTTTTACGTTATTCGTTATACGTTATACGATATACGTTATACGTTATACGTCGTACGTTATACGTTATACGTTATATGTTATGCGTTATACGTTGTACGTTATACGTTATATGTAATATGTAATACGTTATACATTATACGCTATACGTTATAGGTTACATGTTATACGTTTTACGTTATGCGTTATACGTTATGCGTTATACGTTATACGTTATACGTTATACGTTATACGTTATACGTTATACGTTATACGTTATACGTTATACGTTATTCGTTATACGTTATACGTTATACGTTATACGTTATACGTTATACGTTATACGTTATACGTTATACGTTATACGTTATACGTTATACGTTATACGTTATGCGTTATACGTTATACGTTATACGTTACTCGTTATACGTTACTCGTTATACGTAATATGTAATGCGTTTTACGTTATACGTTATACGTTATACGTTATACGTTATACGTTATACGTTATACGTTATACGTTATACGTTATACGTTTGACGTTATACGTTATACGTTATACGTTATACGTTAAACGTTATACGTTATACGTTATACGTTATACGATATACGTTATACGTTATACGTTGTATGTTATACATTATACGTTATACGTTATACGTTGTACGTTATACGTTAAACGTTAGACGTTATATGTTATACGTTATACGTTGTACGTTATACGTTATATGTAATATGTAATACGTTATACGTTATACGCTATACGTTATACGTTACATGTTATACGTTTTACGTTATGCTTTATACGTTATGCGTTATACGTTATACGTTATACGTTATACGTTATACGTTATACGTTATACGTTATACGTTATACGTTATACGTTATACGTTATACGTTATTCGTTATACGTTATACGTTATACGTTATACGTTATACGTTATACGTTATACGTTATACGTTATACGTTATACGTTAAACGTTATACGTTATACGTTATGCGTTATACGTTACACGTTATACGTTACTTGTTATACGTAATATGTAATACGTTTTACGTTATATGTTATACGTTATACGTTACACGTTATACGTTACTCCTTATACGTTATACGTTATACGTTATACGTTATACGATATACGTTATACGTTATACGTTATACGTTATACGTTATACGTTATACGTTATACGTTATACGTTATACGTTATACGTTATACGTTATACGTTATACGTTATACTTTATACGTTATACGTTATACGTTATATATTATACGTTATACGTTATACGTTATACGTTATGCGTTATGCGTTATACGTTATACGTTATGCGTTATACGTTATACGTTTGACGTTATACGTTATACGTTATACGTTATACGTTATACGTTATACGGTATACGTTATACGTTATACGTTATACGTTAGACGATATAGGTTATACGTTAAACTTTTTACGTTATACGTTATACGTTATACGATATACGTTATACGTTATACGTTATGCGTTATATGATATACGTTATACGTTATACGTTATACGTTAGACGTTGTAGGTTATACGTTAAACGTTTTACGTTATACGTTATACGTTATACGATATACGTTACACGTTATACGTTATGCGTTATAGGATATACGTTATACGTTAAACGTTATACGTTATACGTTATACGTTATACGTTATACGTTATACGTTTGACGTTATACGCTGTACGTTATACGTTATACGTTATACGTTATACGTTATACGTTATACGTTATACGTTATACGTTATACGTTATACGTTATACGTTATACGCTATACGCTAAACGTTATACGTTATACGTTATACGATATACGTTACACGTTATACGTTATGCGTTATAGGATATACGTTATACGTTAAACGTTATACGTTATACGTTATGCGTTATACGTTATACGTTATACGTTATACGTTATACGTTATTCGTTATACGTTATACGTTATACGTTATACGTTATACGTTATACGTTATACGTTATACGTTATACGCTATACGCTAAACGTTATACGTTATACGTTATGCGTTATACGTTATAGGTTATACGCTATGCGTTATACGTTATACGTTATACGTTTGACGTTATACGTTATACGTTATACGTTATACGTTATACGTTATACGTTATACGTCATACGTTATACGTTATACGTTATACGTTATTCGTTATACGTTATACGTTATACGTTATGCGTTATACGTTATACGTTATACGTTATGCGTTATACGTTATACGTTATACGTTATACGTTATACGTTTGACGTTATACGCTGTACGTTATACGTTATACGTTATACGTTATACGTTATACGTTATACGTTATACGTTATACGTTATACGTTAAACGTTATACGTTATACGTTATACGTTATACGATATACGTTATACGTTATACGTTATACGTTATACGTTATACGTTATACGTTATGCGTTATACGCTATACGTTATGTGTTATAGGATATACGTTATACGTTGTACGTTATACGTTATACGTTATACGTTATACGTTATACGTTATACGTTGTACGTTATACGTTAAACGTTAGACGTTATATGTTATACGTTATACGTTGTACGTTATACGTTATATGTAATATGTAATACGTTATACGTTATACGCCGTACGTTATACGTTACACGTTTAACGTTTTACGTTATGCGTTATACGTTATGCGTTATACGTTATACGTTATGCGTTATACGTTATAGGTTATACGTTATGCGTTATACGTTATACGTTATACGTTATACGTTATACGTTATACGTTATTCGTTATACGTTATACGTTGTACGTTATACGTTATACGTTATACGTTATACGTTATACGTTATACGTTATACGTTATACGTTATACGTTATACGTTATACGTTATACGTTATACGTTATACGTTGTACGTTATACGTTATACGTTATACGTTATACGTTATACGTTATACGCTATACGTTAAACGTTATACGTTATACGTTATGCGTTATACGTTATAGGTTATACGTTATGCGTTATACGTTATACGTTATACGTTATACGTTATACGTTATACGTTATTCGTTATACGTTATACGTTGTACGTTATACGTTATACGTTATACGTTATACGTTATACGTTATACGTTATACGTTATACGTTATACGTTATACGTTATACGTTATACGTTATACGTTATACGTTATACGTTATACGTTATACGTTATACGTTATACGTTATACGTTATACGTTATACGTTATACGTTATACGTTATACGTTATACGTTATACGTTATACGTTAAACGTTATACGTTATACGTTATACGTTATACGTTATACGTTATACGATATACGTTGTACGTTATACGTTGTACGTTATACGTTATACGTTATACGTTATACGTTATACGTTATACGTTATACGTTATACGTTATACGTTATACGTTATACGTTATACGTTATACGTTATACGTTATACGTTATACGTTATACGTTATACGTTATACGTTATACGTTATACGTTATACGTTATACGTTATACGTTATACGTTATACGTTATACGTTATACGTTATACGTTATACGTTATACGTTATACGTTATACGTTATACGTTATACGTTATACGTTATACGTTATACGTTATACGTTATACGTTTTACGTTATACGTAATACGTTATACGATATACGTTATACGTTATACGTTATACGGTATAGGATATACGTTACACGTTATACGTTATACGTTACACGTTATACGTTACACGTTATACGTTATACGTTATACGTTATACGTTATACGTTATACGTTATACGTTATACGTTATACGTTATACGTTATACGTTATACGTTATACGTTATACGTTATACGTTATACGTTATGCGTTATACGTTATACGTTATACGTTATACGTTATACGTTATACGTTATACGTTGTACGTTATACGTTATACGTTATACGTTATACGTTATACGTTATACGTTATACGTTATACGTTATACGTTATACGTTATACGTTATACGTTATACGTTATACGTTATACGTTATACGTTATACGTTATACGTTATACGTTATACGTTATACGTTATACGTTATACGTTATACGTTATACGTTATACGTTATACGTTATACGTTATACGGTATACGTTATACGTTATGCGTTATACGTTATACGTTATACGTTATACGTTATACGTTATACGTTATACGTTATACGTTATACGTTATGCGTTATACGCTATACGTTATGTGTTATAGGATATACGTTATACGTTGTACGTTATACGTTATACGTTATACGTTATACGTTATACGTTATACGTTATACGTTGTACGTTATACGTTAAACGTTAGACGTTATATGTTATACGTTATACGTTGTACGTTATACGTTATATGTAATATGTAATACGTTATACAGTTATACGCCGTACGTTATACGTTACACGTTTAACGTTTTACGTTATGCGTTATACGTTATGCGTTATACGTTATACGTTATGCGTTATACGTTACAGGTTATACGTTATGCGTTATACGTTATACGTTATACGTTATACGTTATACGTTATACGTTATTCGTTATACGTTATACGTTGTACGTTATACGTTATACGTTATACGTTATACGTTATACGTTATACGTTATACGTTATACGTTATACGTTATACGTTATACGTTATACGTTATACGTTATACGTTATACGTTATACGTTATACGTTATACGTTGTACGTTATACGTTATACGTTATACGTTATACGTTATACGTTATACGCTATACGTTAAACGTTATACGTTATACGTTATGCGTTATACGTTATAGGTTATACGTTATGCGTTATACGTTATACGTTATACGTTATACGTTATACGTTATACGTTATTCGTTATACGTTATACGTTGTACGTTATACGTTATACGTTATACGTTATACGTTATACGTTATACGTTATACGTTATACGTTATACGTTATACGTTATACGTTATACGTTATACGTTATACGTTATACGTTATACGTTATACGTTATACGTTATACGTTATACGTTATACGTTATACGTTATACGTTATACGTTATACGTTATACGTTATACGTTATACGTTATACGTTATACGTTATACGTTATACGTTATACGTTAAACGTTATACGTTATACGTTATACGTTATACGTTATACGTTATACGATATACGTTGTACGTTATACGTTGTACGTTTTACGTTATACGTAACACGTTATACGATATACGTTATACGTTATACGTTATACGGTATAGGATATACGTTACACGTTATACGTTATACGTTACACGTTATACGTTACACGTTATACGTTATACGTTATACGTTATACGTTATACGTTATACGTTATACGTTATACGTTATACGTTATACGTTATGCGTTATACGTTATACGTTATACGTTATACGTTATACGTTATACGTTATACGTTATACGTTATACGTTATACGTTATACGTTATACGTTATACGTTATACGTTATACGTTATACGTTATACGTTATACGTTATACGTTATACGTTATACGTTATACGTTATACGTTATACGTTATACGTTATACGTTATACGTTATACGTTATACGTTATACGTTATACGTTATACGTTATACGTTATACGTTATACGTTATACGTTATACGTTATACGTTATACGTTATACGTTATACGTTATACGTTATACGTTATACGTTATACGGTATACGTTATACGTTATGCGTTATACGTTATACGTTATACGTTAAACGTTATACGGTATACGTTATGCGTTATACGCTATACATTATGCGTTATAGGATATACGTTATGCGTTATAGGATATACGTTATACGTGATACGTTATTCGTTATACGTTATACGTTATACGTTATACGTTATACGTTATACGTTATACGTTATACGTTATACGTTATACGTTATACGTTATACGTTATACGTTATACGTTATACGTTATACGTTATACGTTATACGTTTTACGTTATACGTAATACGTTATACGATATACGTTATACGTTATACGTTATACGGTATAGGATATACGTTACACGTTATACGTTATACGTTATACGTTATACGTTATACGTTATACGTTATACGTTATACGATAAACGTTATACGTTATACGTTATACGTTATACGTTATACGTTATACGATATACGTTGTACGTTATACGTTCTACGTTATACGTTATACGTTATACGTTATACGTTATACGTTATACGTTATACGTTATACGTTATACGTTATACGTTATACGTTATACGTTTTACGTTATACGTAATACGTTATACGATATACGTTATACGTTATACGTTATACGGTATAGGATATACGTTACACGTTATACGTTATACGTTACACGTTATACGTTACACGTTATACGTTATACGTTATACGTTATACGTTATACGTTATACGTTATACGTTATACGTTATACGTTATACGTTATACGTTATACGTTATACGTTATACGTTATACGTTATACGCTATACGCTAAACGTTATACGTTATACGTTATACGATATACGTTACACGTTATACGTTATGCGTTATAGGATATACGTTATACGTTAAACGTTATACGTTATACGTTATACGGTATACGTTATACGTTATACGTTATACGTTATACGTTATACGTTATACGTTATACGTTAAACGTTATACGTTATACGTTATACGTTATACGTTATACGTTATACGTTATACGTTATACGTTAAACGTTATACGTTATACGTAATACGTTATACGATATACATTATACGTTATACGTTGTACGTTATACGTTATACGTTACACGTTATACGTTATACGTTGTACGTTATACGTTAAACGTTAGACGTTATATGTTATACGTTATACGTTTTACGTTATACGTTATATGTAAGATGTAATACGTTATACGTTATACGTTATACGCCATACGTTATACGTTACACGTTTAACGTTTTACGTTGTGCGTTATACGTTATGCGTTATACGTTATACGTTATACGTAATACGTTATACGTTATACGTTATACGTTATACGTTATACGTTATACGTTATACGTTATTCGTTATACGTTATACGTTATACGTTATACGTTATACGTTATACGTTATACGTTATACGTTATACGCTATACGCTAAACGTTATACGTTATACGTTATGCGTTATACGTTATAGGTTATACGCTATGCGTTATACGTTATACGTTATACGTTTGACGTTATACGTTATACGTTATACGTTATACGTTAAACGTTATACGTTATACGTTATACGTTATACGATATACGTTATACGTTATACGTTGTATGTTATACATTATACGTTATACGTTATACGTTGTACGTTATACGTTAAACGTTAGACGTTATATGTTATACGTTATACGTTGTACGTTATACGTTATATGTAATATGTAATACGTTATACGTTATACGCTATACGTTATACGTTACATGTTATACGTTTTACGTTATGCTTTATACGTTATGCGTTATACGTTATACGTTATACGTTATACGTTATACGTTATACGTTATACGTTATACGTTATACGTTATACGTTATACGTTATACGTTATTCGTTATACGTTATACGTTATACGTTATACGTTATACGTTATACGTTATACGTTATACGTTATACGTTATACGTTATACGTTATACGTTATACGTTATGCGTTATACGTTACACGTTATACGTTACTTGTTATACGTAATATGTAATACGTTTTACGTTATATGTTATACGTTATACGTTACACGTTATACGTTACTCCTTATACGTTATACGTTATACGTTATACGTTATACGATATACGTTATACGTTATACGTTATATATTATACGTTATACGTTATACGTTATACGTTATGCGTTATACGTTATACGTTATACGTTAAACGTTATACGGTATACGTTATGCGTTATACGCTATACATTATGCGTTATAGGATATACGTTATGCGTTATAGGATATACGTTATACGTGATACGTTATACGTTATACGTTATACGTTATACGTTATACGTTATACGTTATACGTTATACGTTATACGTTATACGTTATACGTTATACGTTATACGTTATACGTTATACGTTATACGTTATACGTTATACGTTATACGTTTTACGTTATACGTAATACGTTATACGATATACGTTATACGTTATACGTTATACGGTATAGGATATACGTTACACGTTATACGTTATACGTTATACGTTATACGTTATACGTTATACGTTATACGTTATACGATAAACGTTATACGTTATACGTTATACGTTATACGTTATACGTTATACGATATACGTTGTACGTTATACGTTCTACGTTATACGTTATACGTTATACGTTATACGTTATACGTTATACGTTATACGTTATACGTTATACGTTATACGTTATACGTTTTACGTTATACGTAATACGTTATACGATATACGTTATACGTTATACGTTATACGGTATAGGATATACGTTACACGTTATACGTTATACGTTACACGTTATACGTTACACGTTATACGTTATACGTTATACGTTATACGTTATACGTTATACGTTATACGTTATACGTTATACGTTATACGTTATACGTTATACGTTATACGTTATACGTTATACGCTATACGCTAAACGTTATACGTTATACGTTATACGATATACGTTACACGTTATACGTTATGCGTTATAGGATATACGTTATACGTTAAACGTTATACGTTATACGTTATACGGTATACGTTATACGTTATACGTTATACGTTATACGTTATACGTTATACGTTATACGTTAAACGTTATACGTTATACGTTATACGTTATACGTTATACGTTATACGTTATACGTTATACGTTAAACGTTATACGTTATACGTAATACGTTATACGATATACATTATACGTTATACGTTGTACGTTATACGTTATACGTTACACGTTATACGTTATACGTTGTACGTTATACGTTAAACGTTAGACGTTATATGTTATACGTTATACGTTTTACGTTATACGTTATATGTAATATGTAATACGTTATACGTTATACGTTATACGCCATACGTTATACGTTACACGTTTAACGTTTTACGTTGTGCGTTATACGTTATGCGTTATACGTTATACGTTATACGTAATACGTTATACGTTATACGTTATACGTTATACGTTATACGTTATACGTTATACGTTATTCGTTATACGTTATACGTTATACGTTATACGTTATACGTTATACGTTATACGTTATACGTTATACGCTATACGCTAAACGTTATACGTTATACGTTATGCGTTATACGTTATAGGTTATACGCTATGCGTTATACGTTATACGTTATACGTTTGACGTTATACGTTATACGTTATACGTTATACGTTATACGTTATACGTTATACGTCATACGTTATACGTTATACGTTATACGTTATTCGTTATACGTTATACGTTATACGTTATGCGTTATACGTTATACGTTATACGTTATGCGTTATACGTTATACGTTATACGTTATACGTTATACGTTTGACGTTATACGCTGTACGTTATACGTTATACGTTATACGTTATACGTTATACGTTATACGTTATACGTTATACGTTATACGTTAAACGTTATACGTTATACGTTATACGTTATACGATATACGTTATACGTTATACGTTATACGTTATACGTTATACGTTATACGTTATGCGTTATACGCTATACGTTATGTGTTATAGGATATACGTTATACGTTGTACGTTATACGTTATACGTTATACGTTATACGTTATACGTTATACGTTATACGTTGTACGTTATACGTTAAACGTTAGACGTTATATGTTATACGTTATACGTTGTACGTTATACGTTATATGTAATATGTAATACGTTATACGTTATACGCCGTACGTTATACGTTACACGTTTAACGTTTTACGTTATGCGTTATACGTTATGCGTTATACGTTATACGTTATACGTAATACGTTATACGTTATACGTTATACGTTATACGTTATACGTTATACGTTATTCGTTATACGTTATACGTTGTACGTTATACGTTATACGATATACGTTATACGTTATACGTTATACGCTATACGTTAAACGTTATACGTTATACGTTATGCGTTATACGTTATAGGTTATACGTTATGCGTTATACGTTATACGTTATACGTTATACGTTTGAGGTTATACGTTATACGTTATACGTTATACGTTATACGTTATACGTTATACGTCATACGTTATACGTTATACGTTATACGTTATTCGTTATACGTTATACGTTATGCGTTATTCGTTATACGTTATGCGTTATACGTTATGCGTTATACGTTATACGTTATACGTTATACGTTATACTTTTGACGTTATACGCTGTACGTTATTCGTTATACGTTATACGTTATGCGTTATGCGTTATACGTTATACGTTATACGTTATGCGTTATACGTTATACGTTATACGTTATACGTTATACGTTTGACGTTATACGCTGTACGTTATACGTTATACGTTATACGTTATACGTTATACGTTATACGTTATACGTTATACGTTATACGTTATACGTTATACGTTATACGTTATACGTTATACGTTATACGTTATACGTTATACGTTATACGTTATACGTTATACGTTATACGTTATACGTTATACGTTATACGTTATACGTTATACGTTGTACGTTATACGTTAAACGTTAGACGTTATATGTTATACGTTATACGTTGTACGTTATACGTTATATGTAATATGTAATACGTTATACGTTATACGCCATACGTTATACGTTACACGTTTAACGTTTTACGTTATGCTTTATACGTTATGCGTTATACGTTATACGTTATACGTTATACGTTATACGTTATACGTTATACGTTATACGTTATACGTTATACGTTATACGTTTGACGTTATACGTTATACGTTATACGTTATACGTTAAACGTTATACGTTATACGTTATACGTTATACGATATACGTTATACGTTATACGTTGTATGTTATACATTATACGTTATACGTTATACGTTGTACGTTATACGTTAAACGTTAGACGTTATATGTTATACGTTATACGTTGTACGTTATACGTTATATGTAATATGTAATACGTTATACGTTATACGCTATACGTTATACGTTACATGTTATACGTTTTACGTTATGCTTTATACGTTATGCGTTATACGTTATACGTTATACGTTATACGTTATACGTTATACGTTATACGTTATACGTTATACGTTATACGTTATACGTTATACGTTATTCGTTATACGTTATACGTTATACGTTATACGTTATACGTTATACGTTATACGTTATACGTTATACGTTATACGTTATACGTTATACGTTAAACGTTATACGTTATACGTTATGCGTTATACGTTACACGTTATACGTTACTTGTTATACGTAATATGTAATACGTTTTACGTTATATGTTATACGTTATACGTTACACGTTATACGTTACTCCTTATACGTTATACGTTATACGTTATACGATATACGTTATACGTTATACGTTATACGTTATACGTTATACGTTATACGTTATACGTTATACGTTATACGTTATACGTTATACGTTATACGTTATACGTTATACGTTATACGTTATACGTTATACTTTATACGTTATACGTTATACGTTATATATTATACGTTATACGTTATACGTTATACGTTATGCGTTATGCGTTATACGTTATACGTTATGCGTTATACGTTATACGTTTGACGTTATACGTTATACGTTAGACGTTGTAGGTTATACGTTAGACGATATAGGTTATACGTTAAACTTTTTACGTTATACGTTATACGTTATACGATATACGTTATACGTTATACGTTATGCGTTATATGATATACGTTATACGTTATACGTTATACGTTAGACGTTGTAGGTTATACGTTAAACGTTTTACGTTATACGTTATACGCTATACGATATACGTTACACGTTATACGTTATGCGTTATAGGATATACGTTATACGTTAAACGTTATACGTTATACGTTATACGTTATACGTTATACGTTATACGTTTGACGTTATACGCTGTACGTTATACGTTATACGTTATACGTTATACGTTATACGTTATACGTTATACGTTACTCGTTATACGTTACTCGTTATACGTAATATGTAATGCGTTTTACGTTATACGTTATACGTTATACGTTATACGTTATACGTTATACGTTATACGTTATACGTTACACGTTATACGTTGTACGTTATACGTTATACGTTATACGTTATACGTTATACGTTATACGCTGTACGTTATACGTTATACGTTATACGATATACGTAGTACGTTATACGTTGTACGTTATACGTTATACGTTATACGTTATACGTTATACGTTATACGTTATTCGTTATACGTTATACGTTATACGCTATACGTTATACGTTATACGTTATACGTTATACGTTATTCGTTATACGTTATACGTTATACGTTATACGTTATACGTTATACGTTATACGTTATACGTTATACGTTATACGTTATACGTTATACGTTATACGTTATACGTTATACGTTATACGTTATTCGTTATACGTTACTCGTTATACGTAATATGTAATGCGTTTTACGTTATACGTTATACGTTATACGTTATACGTTATACGTTATACGTTATACGTTATACGTTATACGTTATACGTTATACGTTTGACGTTATACGTTATACGTTATACGTTATACGTTAAACGTTATACGTTATACGTTATACGTTATACGTTTGACGTTATACGCTGTACGTTATACGTTATACGTTATACGTTATACGTTATACGTTATACGTTATACGTTATACGTTATACGTTATACGTTATACGCTGTACGTTATACGTTATACGTTATACGTTATACGTTATACGTTATGCGTTATACGTTATACGTTATACGTTATACGTTATACGTTATACGATATACGTTGTACGTTATACGTTGTACGTTATACGTTATACGTTATACGTTATACGTTATACGTTATACGTTATACGTTATACGTTATACGTTATACGTTATACGTTATACGTTATACGTTATACGTTATACGTTATACGTTATACGATATACGTTGTACGTTATACGTTGTACGTTATACGTTATACGTTATACGTTATACGTTATACGTTATACGTTGTACGTTATGCGTTATGCGTTATACGTTATACGTTATGCGTTATACGTTATACGTTTGACGTTATACGTTATACGTTATACGTTATACGTTATACGCTGTACGTTATACGTTATACGTTATACGTTATACGTTATACGTTATACGTTATACGTTATACGTTATACGTTATACGTTATACGATATACGTAGTACGTTATACGTTGTACGTTATACGTTATACGTTATACGTTATACGTTATACGTTATACGTTATACGTTATACGTTATACGTTATACGTTATACGTTATACGTTATACGTTATACGTTATACGATATACGTTATACGTTATACGTTATACGTTATACGTTATACGTTATACGTTATGCGTTATACGCTATACGTTATGTGTTATAGGATATACGTTATACGTTGTACGTTATACGTTATACGTTATACGTTATACGTTATACGTTATACGTTATACGTTATACGTTGTACGTTATACGTTAAACGTTAGACGTTATATGTTATACGTTATACGTTGTACGTTATACGTTATATGTAATATGTAATACGTTATACGTTATACGCCGTACGTTATACGTTACACGTTTAACGTTTTACGTTATGCGTTATACGTTATGCGTTATACGTTATACGTTATACGTAATACGTTATACGTTATACGATATACGTTATACGTTATACGTTATACGTTATTCGTTATACGTTATACGTTGTACGTTATACGTTATACGATATACGTTATACGTTATACGTTATACGCTATACGTTAAACGTTATACGTTATACGTTATGCGTTATACGTTATAGGTTATACGTTATGCGTTATACGTTATACGTTATACGTTATACGTTTGAGGTTATACGTTATACGTTATACGTTATACGTTATACGTTATACGTTATACGTCATACGTTATACGTTATACGTTATACGTTATTCGTTATACGTTATACGTTATGCGTTATTCGTTATACGTTATGCGTTATACGTTATGCGTTATACGTTATACGTTATACGTTATACGTTATACTTTTGACGTTATACGCTGTACGTTATTCGTTATACGTTATACGTTATGCGTTATGCGTTATACGTTATACGTTATACGTTATGCGTTATACGTTATACGTTATACGTTATACGTTATACGTTATACGTTATGCGTTATGCGTTATACGTTATACGTTATGCGTTATACGTTATACGTTTGACGTTATACGTTATACGTTATACGTTATACGTTATACGCTGTACGTTATACGTTATACGTTATACGTTATACGTTATACGTTATACGTTATACGTTATACGTTATACGTTATACGTTATACGATATACGTAGTACGTTATACGTTGTACGTTATACGTTATACGTTATACGTTATACGTTATACGTTATACGTTATACGTTATACGTTATACGTTATACGTTATACGTTATACGTTATACGATATACGTTATACGTTATACGTTATACGTTATACGTTATACGTTATACGTTATGCGTTATACGCTATACGTTATGTGTTATAGGATATACGTTATACGTTGTACGTTATACGTTATACGTTATACGTTATACGTTATACGTTATACGTTATACGTTATACGTTGTACGTTATACGTTAAACGTTAGACGTTATATGTTATACGTTATACGTTGTACGTTATACGTTATATGTAATATGTAATACGTTATACGTTATACGCCGTACGTTATACGTTACACGTTTAACGTCTTACGTTATGCGTTATACGTTATGCGTTATACGTTATACGTTATACGTAATACGTTATACGTTATACGTTATACGTTATACGTTATACGTTATACGTTATTCGTTATACGTTATACGTTGTACGTTATACGTTATACGATATACGTTATACGTTATACGTTATACGCTATACGTTAAACGTTATACGTTATACGTTATGCGTTATACGTTATAGGTTATACGTTATGCGTTATACGTTATACGTTATACGTTATACGTTTGAGGTTATACGTTATACGTTATACGTTATACGTTATACGTTATACGTTATACGTCATACGTTATACGTTATACGTTATACGTTATTCGTTATACGTTATACGTTATGCGTTATTCGTTATACGTTATGCGTTATACGTTATGCGTTATACGTTATACGTTATACGTTATACGTTATACTTTTGACGTTATACGCTGTACGTTATTCGTTATACGTTATACGTTATGCGTTATGCGTTATACGTTATACGTTATACGTTATGCGTTATACGTTATACGTTATACGTTATACGTTATACGTTTGACGTTATACGCTGTACGTTATACGTTATACGTTATACGTTATACGTTATACGTTATACGTTATACGTTATACGTTATACGTTATACGTTATACGTTATACGTTATACGTTATACGTTATACGTTATACGTTATACGTTATACGTTATACGTTATACGTTATACGTTATACGTTATACGTTATACGTTATACGTTATACGTTATACGTTGTACGTTATACGTTAAACGTTAGACGTTATATGTTATACGTTATACGTTGTACGTTATACGTTATATGTAATATGTAATACGTTATACGTTATACGCCATACGTTATACGTTACACGTTTAACGTTTTACGTTATGCTTTATACGTTATGCGTTATACGTTATACGTTATACGTTATACGTTATACGTTATACGTTATACGTTATACGTTATACGTTATACGTTATACGTTTGACGTTATACGTTATACGTTATACGTTATACGTTAAACGTTATACGTTATACGTTATACGTTATACGATATACGTTATACGTTATACGTTGTATGTTATACATTATACGTTATACGTTATACGTTGTACGTTATACGTTAAACGTTAGACGTTATATGTTATACGTTATACGTTGTACGTTATACGTTATATGTAATATGTAATACGTTATACGTTATACGCTATACGTTATACGTTACATGTTATACGTTTTACGTTATGCTTTATACGTTATGCGTTATACGTTATACGTTATACGTTATACGTTATACGTTATACGTTATACGTTATACGTTATACGTTATACGTTATACGTTATACGTTATTCGTTATACGTTATACGTTATACGTTATACGTTATACGTTATACGTTATACGTTATACGTTATACGTTATACGTTATACGTTATACGTTAAACGTTATACGTTATACGTTATACGTTATGCGTTATACGTTACACGTTATACGTTACTTGTTATACGTAATATGTAATACGTTTTACGTTATATGTTATACGTTATACGTTACACGTTATACGTTACTCCTTATACGTTATACGTTATACGTTATACGATATACGTTATAC
The DNA here is from genome assembly GCF_051014685.1 of Ptiloglossa arizonensis. Lineage (NCBI taxonomy): Eukaryota > Metazoa > Arthropoda > Insecta > Hymenoptera > Colletidae > Ptiloglossa > Ptiloglossa arizonensis. The sequence goes on from NW_027479450.1 coordinate 101,398, forward strand.
GTTATACGTTATACGTTATACGTTATACGTTATACGTTATACGTTATACGTTATACGTTATACGTTATACGTTATACGTTATACGTTATACGTTATACGTTATACGTTATACTTTATACGTTATACGTTATACGTTATATATTATACGTTATACGTTATACGTTATACGTTATGCGTTATGCGTTATACGTTATACGTTATGCGTTATACGTTATACGTTTGACGTTATACGTTATACGTTAGACGTTGTAGGTTATACGTTAGACGATATAGGTTATACGTTAAACTTTTTACGTTATACGTTATACGTTATACGATATACGTTATACGTTATACGTTATGCGTTATATGATATACGTTATACGTTATACGTTATACGTTAGACGTTGTAGGTTATACGTTAAACGTTTTACGTTATACGTTATACGCTATACGATATACGTTACACGTTATACGTTATGCGTTATAGGATATACGTTATACGTTAAACGTTATACGTTATACGTTATACGTTATACGTTATACGTTATACGTTTGACGTTATACGCTGTACGTTATACGTTATACGTTATACGTTATACGTTATACGTTATACGTTATACGTTACTCGTTATACGTTACTCGTTATACGTAATATGTAATGCGTTTTACGTTATACGTTATACGTTATACGTTATACGTTATACGTTATACGTTATACGTTATACGTTATACGTTACACGTTATACGTTGTACGTTATACGTTATACGTTATACGTTATACGTTATACGTTATGCGCTGTACGTTATACGTTATACGTTATACGATATACGTAGTACGTTATACGTTGTACGTTATACGTTATACGTTATACGTTATACGTTATACGTTATACGTTATTCGTTATACGTTATACGTTATACGCTATACGTTATACGTTATACGTTATACGTTATACGTTATTCGTTATACGTTATACGTTATACGTTATACGTTATACGTTATACGTTATACGTTATACGTTATACGTTATACGTTATACGTTATACGTTATACGTTATACGTTATACGTTATACGTTATACGTTATTCGTTATACGTTACTCGTTATACGTAATATGTAATGCGTTTTACGTTATACGTTATACGTTATACGTTATACGTTATACGTTATACGTTATACGTTATACGTTATACGTTATACGTTATACGTTATACGTTATACGCTGTACGTTATACGTTATACGTTATACGTTATACGTTATACGTTATGCGTTATACGTTATACGTTATACGTTATACGTTATACGTTATACGATATACGTTGTACGTTATACGTTGTACGTTATACGTTATACGTTATACGTTATACGTTATACGTTATACGTTATACGTTATACGTTATACGTTATACGTTATACGTTATACGTTATACGATATACGTTGTACGTTATACGTTGTACGTTATACGTTATACGTTATACGTTATACGTTATACGTTATACGTTGTACGTTATACGTTATACGTTATACGTTATACGTTATACGTTATACGTTATACGTTATACGTTATACGTTATACGTTATACGTTATACGTTATACGTTATACGATATACGTTGTACGTTATACGTTGTACGTTATACGTTATACGTTATACGTTATACGTTATACGTTATACGTTGTACGTTATACGTTATACGTTATACGTTATACGTTATACGTTATACGTTATACGTTATACGTTATACGTTATACGTTATACGTTATACGTTATACGTTATACGTTATACGTTATACGTTATACGTTATACGTTATACGTTAAACGTTATACGTTATACGTTATACGTTATACGATATACGTTGTACGTTATACGTTGTACGTTATACGTTATACGTTATACGTTATACGTTATACGTTATACGTTATACGTTATACGTTATACGTTATGCGTTATGCGTTATACGTTATACGTTATGCGTTATACGTTATACGTTTGACGTTATACGTTATACGTTATACGTTATACGTTATACGTTATACGCTGTACGTTATACGTTATACGTTATACGTTATACGTTATACGTTATACGTTATACGTTATACGTTATACGTTATACGTTATACGATATACGTAGTACGTTATACGTTATACGTTATACGTTATACGTTATACGTTATACGTTATACGTTATACGTTATACGTTATACGTTATACGTTATACGTTATACGTTATACGTTATACGTTATACGTTATACGTTATACGATATACGTTGTACGTTATACGTTGTACGTTATACGTTATACGTTATACGTTATACGTTGTACGTTATACGTTATATGTAATATGTAATACGTTATACGTTATACGTTATACGTTATACGTTACATGTTATACGTTTTACGTTATGCGTTATACGTTATGCGTTATACGTTATACGTTATACTTTATACGTTATACGTTATACATTATACGTTATACGTTATACGTTATACGTTATTCGTTATACGTTATACGTTATACGTTATACGTTATACGTTATACGTTATACGTTATACGTTATACGTTATACGTTATACGTTAAACGTTATACGTTATACGTTATGCGTTATACGTTACACGTTATACGTTACTTGTTATACGTAATACGTAATACGTTTTACGTTATAAGTTATACGTTATACGTTACACGTTATACGTTACTCCTTATACGTTATACGTTATACGTTATACGATATACGTTATACGTTATACGTTATACGTTATACGTTATACGGTATACGTTATACGTTATACGTTATACGTTATACGTTATACGTTATACGTTATAGGTTATACGTTATACGTTATACGTTATACGTTATATATTATACGTTATACGTTATACGTTATACGTTATGCGTTATGCGTTATACGTTATACGTTATGCGTTATACGTTATACGTTATACGTTTGACGTTATACGTTATACGTTATACGTTATACGTTATACGGTATACGTTATACGTTATACGTTATACGTTGGACGATATAGGTTATACGTTAAACGTTTTACGTTATACGTTATGCGTTATACGTTATACGATATACGTTATACGTTATACGTTATGCGTTATAAGATATACGTTATACGTTATACGTTATACGTTAGACGTTGTAGGTTATACGTTAAACGTTTTACGTTATACGTTATACGTTATACGATATACGTTACACGTTATACGTTATGCGTTATAGGATATACGTTATACGTTAAACGTTATACGTTATACGTTATACGTTATACGTTATACGTTATACGTTATACGTTATACGTTATACGATATACGTTGTACGTTATACGTTGTACGTTATACGTTATACGTTATACGATATACGTAGTACGTTATACGTTGTACGTTATACGTTATACGTTATACGTTATACGTTATACGTTATACGTTATTCGTTATACGTTATACGTTATACGCTATACGTTATACGTTATACGTTATACGTTATACGTTATTCGTTATACGTTATACGTTATACGTTATACGTTATACGTTATACGTTATACGTTATACGTTATACGTTATACGTTATACGTTATACGTTATACGTTATACGTTATACGTTATTCGTTATACGTTACTCGTTATACGTAATATGTAATGCGTTTTACGTTATACGTTATACGTTATACGTTATACGTTATACGTTATACGTTATACGTTATACGTTATACGTTATACGTTATACGTTTGACGTTATACGTTATACGTTATACGTTATACGTTAAACGTTATACGTTATACGTTATACGTTATACGTTTGACGTTATACGCTGTACGTTATACGTTATACGTTATACGTTATACGTTATACGTTATACGTTATACGTTATACGTTATACGTTATACGTTATACGCTGTACGTTATACGTTATACGTTATACGTTATACGTTATTCGTTATACGTTATACGTTATACGCTATACGTTATACGTTATACGTTATACGTTATACGTTATTCGTTATACGTTATACGTTATACGTTATACGTTATACGTTATACGTTATACGTTATACGTTATACGTTATACGTTATACGTTATACGTTATACGTTATACGTTATACGTTATACGTTATACGTTATACGTTACTCGTTATACGTTACTCGTTATACGTAATATTTAATGCGTTTTACGTTATACGTTATACGTTATACGTTATACGTTATACGTTATACGTTATACGTTATACGTTATACGTTATACGTTTGACGTTATACGTTATACGTTATACGTTATACGTTAAACGTTATACGTTATACGTTATACGTTATACGATTGACGTTATACGCTGTACGTTATACGTTATACGTTATACGTTATACGTTATACGTTATACGTTATACGTTATACGTTATACGTTATACGTTATACGCTGTACGTTATACGTTATACGTTATACGTTATACGTTATACGTTATACGTTATACGTTATACGTTATACGTTATACGTTATACGTTATACGATATACGTTGTACGTTATACGTTGTACGTTATACGTTATACGTTATACGTTATACGTTATACGTTATACGTTATACGTTATACGTTATACGTTATACGTTATACGTTATACGTTATACGTTATACGATATACGTTGTACGTTATACGTTGTACGTTATACGTTATACGTTATACGATATACGTAGTACGTTATACGTTGTACGTTATACGTTATACGTTATACGTTATACGTTATACGTTATACGTTATTCGTTATACGTTATACGTTATACGCTATACGTTATACGTTATACGTTATACGTTATACGTTATGGGTTATACGTTATACGTTATACGTTATACGTTATACGTTATACGTTATACGTTATACGTTATACGTTATACGTTATACGTTATACGTTATACGTTATACGTTATACGTTATACGTTATACGTTATTCGTTATACGTTACTCGTTATACGTAATATGTAATGCGTTTTACGTTATACGTTATACGTTATACGTTATACGTTATACGTTATACGTTATACGTTATACGTTATACGTTATACGTTATACGTTTGACGTTATACGTTATACGTTATACGTTATACGTTAAACGTTATACGTTATACGTTATACGTTATACGTTATACGTTATACGTTATACGTTATACGTTATACGTTATACGTTATACGTTATACGTTATACGTTATACGTTAAACGTTATACGTTATACGTTATACGTTATACGATATACGTTGTACGTTATACGTTGTACGTTATACGTTATACGTTATACGTTATACGTTATACGTTATACGTTATACGTTATACGTTATACGTTATGCGTTATGCGTTATACGTTATACGTTATGCGTTATACGTTATACGTTTGACGTTATACGTTATACGTTATACGTTATACGTTATACGCTGTACGTTATACGTTATACGTTATACGTTATACGTTATACGTTATACGTTATACGTTATACGTTATACGTTATACGTTATACGATATACGTAGTACGTTATACGTTGTACGTTATACGTTATACGTTATACGTTATACGTTATACGTTATACGTTATACGTTATACGTTATACGTTATACGTTATACGTTATACGTTATACGTTATACGTTATACGTTATACGTTATACGTTATACGTTATACGATATACGTTGTACGTTATACGTTGTACGTTATACGTTATACGTTATACGTTATACGTTGTACGTTATACGTTATATGTAATATGTAATACGTTATACGTTATACGTTATACGTTATACGTTACATGTTATACGTTTTACGTTATGCGTTATACGTTATGCGTTATACGTTATACGTTATACTTTATACGTTATACGTTATACATTATATGTTATACGTTATACGTTATACGTTATTCGTTATACGTTATACGTTATACGTTATACGTTATACGTTATACGTTATACGTTATACGTTATACGTTATACGTTAAACGTTATACGTTATACGTTATGCGTTATACGTTACACGTTATACGTTACTTGTTATACGTAATACGTAATACGTTTTACGTTATAAGTTATACGTTATACGTTACACGTTATACGTTACTCCTTATACGTTATACGTTATACGTTATACGATATACGTTATACGTTATACGTTATACGTTATACGTTATACGGTATACGTTATACGTTATACGTTATACGTTATACGTTATACGTTATACGTTATACGTTATACGTTATACGTTATACGTTATACGTTATACGTTATATATTATACGTTATACGTTATACGTTATACGTTATGCGTTATGCGTTATACGTTATACGTTATGCGTTATACGTTATACGTTATACGTTTGACGTTATACGTTATACGTTATACGTTATACGTTATACGGTATACGTTATACGTTATACGTTATACGTTGGACGATATAGGTTATACGTTAAACGTTTTACGTTATACGTTATACGTTATACGATATACGTTATACGTTATACGTTATGCGTTATAAGATATACGTTATACGTTATACGTTATACGTTAGACGTTGTAGGTTATACGTTAAACGTTTTACGTTATACGTTATACGTTATACGATATACGTTACACGTTATACGTTATGCGTTATAGGATATTCGTTATACGTTAAACGTTATACGTTATACGTTATACGTTATACGTTATACGTTATACGTTATACGTTATACGTTTGACGTTATACGCTGTACGTTATACGTTACACGTTATACGTTATACGTTATACGTTATACGTTATACGTTATACGTTATACGTTATACGTTATACGCTGTACGTTATACGTTATACGTCATACGTTATACGTTATACGTTATACGTTATTCGTTATACGTTATACTTTATACGTTATGCGTTATACGTTATACGTTATACGTTATGCGTTATACGTTATACGTTATACGTTATACGTTATACGTTTGACGTTATACGCTGTACGTTATACGTTATACGTTATACGTTATACGTTATACGTTATACGTTATACGTTATACGTTATACGTTATACGTTATACGTTAAACGTTATACGTTATACGTTATACGTTATACGATATACGTTGTACGTTATACGTTGTACGTTATACGTTATACGTTATACGTTATACGTTATACGTTATACGTTATACGTTATACGTTATACGTTATACGTTATGCGTTATGCGTTATACGTTATACGTTATGCGTTATACGTTATACGTTTGACGTTATACGTTATACGTTATACGTTATACGTTATACGCTGTACGTTATACGTTATACGTTATACGTTATACGTTATACGTTATACGTTATACGTTATACGTTATACGTTATACGTTATACGTTATACGTTATACGTTATACGTTATACGTTATACCATATACGTTGTACGTTATACGTTGTACGTTATACGTTATACGTTATACGTTATACGTTATACGTTATACGTTGTACGTTATACGTTATACGTTATACGTTATACGTTATACGTTATACGTTATACGTTATACGTTATACGTTATACGTTATACGTTATACGTTATACGTTATACGTTATACGTTATACGTTATACGTTATACGTTATACGTTATACGTTAAACGTTATACGTTATACGTTATACGTTATACGATATACGTTGTACGTTATACGTTGTACGTTATACGTTATACGTTATACGTTATACGTTATACGTTATACGTTATACGTTATGCGTTATACGTTATGCGTTATGCGTTATACGTTATACGTTATGCGTTATACGTTATACGTTACTTGTTATACGTAATACGTAATACGTTTTACGTTATAAGTTATACGTTATACGTTACACGTTATACGTTACTCCTTATACGTTATACGTTATACGTTATACGATATACGTTATACGTTATACGTTATACGTTATACGTTATACGGTATACGTTATACGTTATACGTTATACGTTATACGTTATACGTTATACGTTATACGTTATACGTTATACGTTATACGTTATACGTTATACGTTATATATTATACGTTATACGTTATACGTTATACGTTATGCGTTATGCGTTATACGTTATACGTTATGCGTTATACGTTATACGTTATACGTTTGACGTTATACGTTATACGTTATACGTTATACGTTATACGGTATACGTTATACGTTATACGTTATACGTTGGACGATATAGGTTATACGTTAAACGTTTTACGTTATACGTTATACGTTATACGATATACGTTATACGTTATACGTTATGCGTTATAAGATATACGTTATACGTTATACGTTATACGTTAGACGTTGTAGGTTATACGTTAAACGTTTTACGTTATACGTTATACGTTATACGATATACGTTACACGTTATACGTTATGCGTTATAGGATATTCGTTATACGTTAAACGTTATACGTTATACGTTATACGTTATACGTTATACGTTATACGTTATACGTTATACGTTTGACGTTATACGCTGTACGTTATACGTTACACGTTATACGTTATACGTTATACGTTATACGTTATACGTTATACGTTATAAGTTATACGTTATACGCTGTACGTTATACGTTATACGTCATACGTTATACGTTATACGTTATACGTTATTCGTTATACGTTATACTTTATACGTTATGCGTTATACGTTATACGTTATACGTTATGCGTTATACGTTATACGTTATACGTTATACGTTATACGTTTGACGTTATACGCTGTACGTTATACGTTATACGTTATACGTTATACGTTATACGTTATACGTTATACGTTATACGTTATACGTTATACGTTATACGTTAAACGTTATACGTTATACGTTATACGTTATACGATATACGTTGTACGTTATACGTTGTACGTTATACGTTATACGTTATACGTTATACGTTATACGTTATACGTTATACGTTATACGTTATACGTTATACGTTATGCGTTATGCGTTATACGTTATACGTTATGCGTTATACGTTATACGTTTGACGTTATACGTTATACGTTATACGTTATACGTTATACGCTGTACGTTATACGTTATACGTTATACGTTATACGTTATACGTTATACGTTATACGTTATACGTTATACGTTATACGTTATACGTTATACGTTATACGTTATACGTTATACGTTATACCATATACGTTGTACGTTATACGTTGTACGTTATACGTTATACGTTATACGTTATACGTTATACGTTATACGTTGTACGTTATACGTTATACGTTATACGTTATACGTTATACGTTATACGTTATACGTTATACGTTATACGTTATACGTTATACGTTATACGTTATACGTTATACGTTATACGTTATACGTTATACGTTATACGTTATACGTTATACGTTAAACGTTATACGTTATACGTTATACGTTATACGATATACGTTGTACGTTATACGTTGTACGTTATACGTTATACGTTATACGTTATACGTTATACGTTATACGTTATACGTTATGCGTTATACGTTATGCGTTATGCGTTATACGTTATACGTTATGCGTTATACGTTATACGTTTGACGTTATACGTTATACGTTATACGTTATACGTTATACGCTGTACGTTATACGTTATACGTTATACGTTATACGTTATACGTTATACGTTATACGTTATACGTTATACGTTATACGATATACGTAGTACGTTATACGTTGTACGTTATACGTTATACGTTATACGTTATACGTTATACGTTATACGTTATACGTTATACGTTATACGTTATACGTTATACGTTATACGTTATACGTTATACGTTATACGTTATACGTTATACGTTATACGTTATACGATATACGTTGTACGTTATACGTTGTACGTTATACGTTATACGTTATACGTTATACGTTGTACGTTATACGTTATATGTAATATGTAATACGTTATACGTTATACGTTATACGTTATACGTTACATGTTATACGTTTTACGTTATGCGTTATACGTTATGCGTTATACGTTATACGTTATACTTTATACGTTATACGTTATACATTATACGTTATACGTTATACGTTATACGTTATTCGTTATACGTTATACGTTATACGTTATACGTTATACGTTATACGTTATACGTTATACGTTATACGTTATACGTTAAACGTTATACGTTATACGTTATGCGTTATACGTTACACGTTATACGTTACTTGTTATACGTAATACGTAATACGTTTTACGTTATAAGTTATACGTTATACGTTACACGTTATACGTTACTCCTTATACGTTATACGTTATACGTTATACGATATACGTTATACGTTATACGTTATACGTTATACGTTATACGGTATACGTTATACGTTATACGTTATACGTTATACGTTATACGTTATACGTTATACGTTATACGTTATACGTTATACGTTATACGTTATACGTTATATATTATACGTTATACGTTATACGTTATACGTTATGCGTTATGCGTTATACGTTATACGTTATGCGTTATACGTTATACGTTATACGTTTGACGTTATACGTTATACGTTATACGTTATACGTTATACGGTATACGTTATACGTTATACGTTATACGTTGGACGATATAGGTTATACGTTAAACGTTTTACGTTATACGTTATACGTTATACGATATACGTTATACGTTATACGTTATGCGTTATAAGATATACGTTATACGTTTTACGTTATACGTTAGACGTTGTAGGTTATACGTTAAACGTTTTACGTTATACGTTATACGTTATACGATATACGTTACACGTTATACGTTATGCGTTATAGGATATACGTTATACGTTAAACGTTATACGTTATACGTTATACGTTATACGTTATACGTTATACGTTATACGTTATACGTTATACGATATACGTTGTACGTTATACGTTGTACGTTATACGTTATACGTTATACGATATACGTAGTACGTTATACGTTGTACGTTATACGTTATACGTTATACGTTATACGTTATACGTTATACGTTATTCGTTATACGTTATACGTTATACGCTATACGTTATACGTTATACGTTATACGTTATACGTTATTCGTTATACGTTATACGTTATACGTTATACGTTATACGTTATACGTTATACGTTATACGTTATACGTTATACGTTATACGTTATACGTTATACGTTATACGTTATACGTTATACGTTATTCGTTATACGTTACTCGTTATACGTAATATGTAATGCGTTTTACGTTATACGTTATACGTTATACGTTATACGTTATACGTTATACGTTATACGTTATACGTTATACGTTATACGTTATACGTTATACGTTTGACGTTATACGTTATACGTTATACGTTATACGTTAAACGTTATACGTTATACGTTATACGTTATACGTTTGACGTTATACGCTGTACGTTATACGTTATACGTTATACGTTATACGTTATACGTTATACGTTATACGTTATACGTTATACGTTATACGTTATACGCTGTACGTTATACGTTATACGTTATACGTTATACGTTATTCGTTATACGTTATACGTTATACGCTATACGTTATACGTTATACGTTATACGTTATACGTTATTCGTTATACGTTATACGTTATACGTTATACGTTATACGTTATACGTTATACGTTATACGTTATACGTTATACGTTATACGTTATACGTTATACGTTATACGTTATACGTTATACGTTATACGTTATACGTTACTCGTTATACGTTACTCGTTATACGTAATATGTAATGCGTTTTACGTTATACGTTATACGTTATACGTTATACGTTATACGTTATACGTTATACGTTATACGTTATACGTTATACGTTATACGTTTGACGTTATACGTTATACGTTATACGTTATACGTTAAACGTTATACGTTATACGTTATACGTTATACGTTTGACGTTATACGCTGTACGTTATACGTTATACGTTATACGTTATACGTTATACGTTATACGTTATACGTTATACGTTATACGTTATACGTTATACGTTATACGCTGTACGTTATACGTTATACGTTATACGTTATACGTTATACGTTATACGTTATACGTTATACGTTATACGTTATACGTTATACGTTATACGATATACGTTGTACGTTATACGTTGTACGTTATACGTTATACGTTATACGTTATACGTTATACGTTATACGTTATACGTTATACGTTATACGTTATACGTTATACGTTATACGTTATACGTTATACGATATACGTTGTACGTTATACGTTGTACGTTATACGTTATACGTTATACGATATACGTAGTACGTTATACGTTGTACGTTATACGTTATACGTTATACGTTATACGTTATACGTTATACGTTATTCGTTATACGTTATACGTTATACGCTATACGTTATACGTTATACGTTATACGTTATACGTTATTCGTTATACGTTATACGTTATACGTTATACGTTATACGTTATACGTTATACGTTATACGTTATACGTTATACGTTATACGTTATACGTTATACGTTATACGTTATACGTTATACGTTATACGTTATACGTTATACGTTATTCGTTATACGTTACTCGTTATACGTAATATGTAATGCGTTTTACGTTATACGTTATACGTTATACGTTATACGTTATACGTTATACGTTATACGTTATACGTTATACGTTATACGTTATACGTTATACGTTATACGTTATACGTTATACGTTATACGTTAAACGTTATACGTTATACGTTATACGTTATACGTTTGACGTTATACGCTGTACGTTATACGTTATACGTTATACGTTATACGTTATACGTTATACGTTATACGTTATACGTTATACGTTATACGTTATACGCTGTACGTTATACGTTATACGTTATACGTTATACGTTATACGTTATGCGTTATACGTTATACGTTATACGTTATACGTTATACGTTATACGATATACGTTGTACGTTATACGTTGTACGTTATACGTTATACGTTATACGTTATACGTTATACGTTATACGTTATACGTTATACGTTATACGTTATACGTTATACGTTATACGTTATACGTTATACGTTATACGTTATACGTTATACATTATACGATATACGTTGTACGTTATACGTTGTACGTTATACGTTATACGTTATACGTTATACGTTATACGTTATACGTTGTACGTTATACGTTATACGTTAAACGTTATACGTTATACGTTATACGTTATACGTTATACGTTATACGTTATACGTTATACGTTATACGTTATACGTTATACGTTATACGATATACGTTGTACGTTATACGTTGTACGTTATACGTTATACGTTATACGTTATACGTTATACGTTATACGTTGTACGTTATACGTTATACGTTATACGTTATACGTTATACGTTATACGTTATACGTTATACGTTATACGTTATACGTTATAAGTTATACGTTATACGTTATACGTTATACGTTATACGTTATACGTTATACGTTATACGTTATACGTTAAACGTTATACGTTATACGTTATACGTTATACGATATACGTTGTACGTTATACGTTGTACGTTATACGTTATACGTTATACGTTATACGTTATACGTTATACGTTATACGTTATACGTTATACGTTATACGTTATACGTTATGCGTTATGCGTTATACGTTATACGTTATGCGTTATACGTTATACGTTTGACGTTATACGTTATACGTTATACGTTATACGTTATACGCTGTACGTTATACGTTATACGTTATACGTTATACGTTATACGTTATACGTTATACGTTATACGTTATACGTTATACGTTATACGATATACGTAGTACGTTATACGTTGTACGTTATACGTTATACGTTATACGTTATACGTTATACGTTATACGTTATACGTTATACGTTATACGTTATACGTTATACGTTATACGTTATACGTTATACGTTATACGTTATACGTTATACGTTATACGTTATACGTTATACGATATACGTTGTACGTTATACGTTGTACGTTATACGTTATACGTTATACGTTATACGTTGTACGTTATACGTTATATGTAATATGTAATACGTTATACGTTATACGTTATACGTTATACGTTACATGTTATACGTTTTACGTTATGCGTTATACGTTATGCGTTATACGTTATACGTTATACTTTATACGTTATACGTTATACATTATACGTTATACGTTATACGTTATACGTTATTCGTTATACGTTATACGTTATACGTTATACGTTATACGTTATACGTTATACGTTATACGTTATACGTTATACGTTAAACGTTATACGTTATACGTTATGCGTTATACGTTACACGTTATACGTTACTTGTTATACGTAATACGTAATACGTTTTACGTTATAAGTTATACGTTATACGTTACACGTTATACGTTACTCCTTATACGTTATACGTTATACGTTATACGATATACGTTATACGTTATACGTTATACGTTATACGTTATACGGTATACGTTATACGTTATACGTTATACGTTATACGTTATACGTTATACGTTATACGTTATACGTTATACGTTATACGTTATACGTTATACGTTATATATTATACGTTATACGTTATACGTTATACGTTATGCGTTATGCGTTATACGTTATACGTTATGCGTTATACGTTATACGTTATACGTTTGACGTTATACGTTATACGTTATACGTTATACGTTATACGGTATACGTTATACGTTATACGTTATACGTTGGACGATATAGGTTATACGTTAAACGTTTTACGTTATACGTTATACGTTATACGATATACGTTATACGTTATACGTTATGCGTTATAAGATATACGTTATACGTTATACGTTATACGTTAGACGTTGTAGGTTATACGTTAAACGTTTTACGTTATACGTTATACGTTATACGATATACGTTACACGTTATACGTTATGCGTTATAGGATATACGTTATACGTTAAACGTTATACGTTATACGTTATACGTTATACGTTATACGTTATACGTTATACGTTATACGTTATACGTTTGACGTTATACGCTGTACGTTATACGTTACACGTTATACGTTATACGTTATACGTTATACGTTATACGTTATACGTTATACGTTATACGTTATACGCTGTACGTTATACGTTATACGTTATACGTTATACGTTATACGTTATACGTTATACGTTATACGTTATACGTTATACGTTATACGATATACGTTGTACGTTATACGTTGTACGTTATACGTTATACGTTATACGTTATACGTTATACGTTATACGTTGTACGTTATACGTTATACGTTATACGTTATACGTTATACGTTATACGTTATACGTCATACGTTATACGTTATACGTTAAACGTTATACGTTATACGTTATACGTTATACGTTTGACGTTATACGCTGTACGTTATACGTTATACGTTATACGTTATACGTTATACGTTATACGTTATACGTTATACGTTATACGTTATACGTTATACGTTATACGCTGTACGTTATACGTTATACGTTATACGTTATACGTTATACGTTATACGTTATACGTTATACGTTATACGTTATACGTTATACGTTATACGATATACGTTGTACGTTATACGTTGTACGTTATACGTTATACGTTATACGTTATACGTTATACCTTATACGTTATACGTTATACGTTATACGTTATACGTTATACGTTATACGTTATACGTTATACGTTATACGTTATACGATATACGTTGTACGTTATACGTTGTACGTTATACGTTATACGTTATACGTTATACGTTATACGTTATACGTTGTACGTTATACGTTATACGTTATACGTTATACGTTATACGTTATACGTTATACGTTATACGTTATACGTTATACGTTATACGTTATACGTTATACGTTATACGTTATACGTTATACGCTGTACGTTATACGTTATACGTTATACGTTATACGTTATACGTTATATGTTATACGTTATACGTTATACGTTATACGTTATACGTTAAACGATATACGTTGTACGTTATACGTTGTACGTTATACGTTATACGTTATACGTTATACGTTATACGTTATACGTTATACGTTATACGTTATACGTTATACGTTATACGTTATACGTTATACGTTATACGTTATACGCTGTACGTTATACGTTATACGTTATACGTTATACGTTATACGTTATACGTTATACGTTATACGTTATACGTTATACGTTATACGTTAAACGATATACGTTGTACGTTATACGTTGTACGTTATACGTTATACGTTATACGTTATACGTTATACGTTATACGTTATACGTTATACGTTATACGTTATACGTTATACGTTATACGTTATACGTTATACGTTATACGTTATACGTTATACGTTATACGTTATACGTTATACCTTATACGTTATACGATATACGTTGTATGTTATACGTTGTACGTTATACGTTATACGTTATACGTTATACGTTGTACGTTATACGTTATATGTAATATGTAATACGTTATACGTTATACGTTATACGTTATACGTTACATGTTATACGTTTTACGTTATGCGTTATACGTTATGCGTTATACGTTATACGTTATACGTTATACGTTATACGTTATACGTTATTTGTTAAACGTTATACGTTATACGTTATACGTTATACGATATACGTTGTACGTTATACGTTGTACGTTATACGTTATACGTTATACGTTATACGTTATACGTTATACGTTATACGTTATACGTTATACGTTATACGTTATACGTTATACGTTATACGTTATACGTTATACGTTATACGTTATACGTTATACGTTATACGTTATACGTTATACGTTATACGTTATACGTTATACGTTATACGTTATACGTTATACGTTATACGTTATACGTTATACGTTATACGTTATACGTTATACGCTGTACGTTATACGTTATACGTTATACGTTATACGTTATACGTTATACGTTATACGTTATACGTTATACGCTGTACGTTATACGTTATACGTTATACGTTATACGTTATACGTTATACGTTATACGTTATACGTTATACGTTATACGTTATACGTTATACGTTACTCGTTATGCGTTACTCGTTATACGTAATATGTAATGCGTTTTACGTTATACGTTATACGTTATACGTTATACGTTATACGTTATACGTTATACGTTATACGTTATACGTTATACGTTATACGTTATACGTTATACGTTATACGTTAAACGTTATACGTTATACGTTATACGTTATACGCTGTACGTTATACGTTATACGTTATACGTTATACGTTATACGTTAAACGTTATACGTTATACGTTATACGTTATACGTTATACGTTATACGTTATACGTTATACGTTATACGCTGTACGTTATACGTTATACGTTATACGTTATACGTTATACGTTATACGTTATACGTTATACGTTATACGTTATACGTTATACGATATACGTTGTACGTTATACGTTGTACGTTATACGTTATACGTTATACGTTATACGTTATACGTTATACGTTGTACGTTATACGTTATACGTTATACGTTATACGTTATACGTTATACGTTATACGTCATACGTTATACGTTATACGTTAAACGTTATACGTTATACGTTATACGTTATACGTTTGACGTTATACGCTGTACGTTATACGTTATACGTTATACGTTATACGTTATACGTTATACGTTATACGTTATACGTTATACGTTATACGTTATACGTTATACGCTGTACGTTATACGTTATACGTTATACGTTATACGTTATACGTTATACGTTATACGTTATACGTTATACGTTATACGTTATACGTTATACGATATACGTTGTACGTTATACGTTGTACGTTATACGTTATACGTTATACGTTATACGTTATACGTTATACGTTATACGTTATACGTTATACGTTATACGTTATACGTTATACGTTATACGTTATACGATATACGTTGTACGTTATACGTTGTACGTTATACGTTATACGTTATACGTTATACGTTATACGTTATACGTTGTACGTTATACGTTATACGTTATACGTTATACGTTATACGTTATACGTTATACGTTATACGTTATACGTTATACGTTATACGTTATACGTTATACGTTATACGTTATACGTTATACGCTGTACGTTATACGTTATACGTTATACGTTATACGTTATACGTTATACGTTATACGTTATACGTTATACGTTATACGTTATACGTTATACGTTAAACGATATACGTTGTACGTTATACGTTGTACGTTATACGTTATACGTTATACGTTATACGTTATACGTTATACGTTATACGTTATACGTTATACGTTATACGTTATACGTTATACGTTATACGCTGTAGGTCATACGTTATACGTTATACGTTTTACGTTATACGTTATACGTTATACGTTATACGTTATACGTTATACGTTATACGTTATACGTTATACGTTATACGTTATACGTTATACGTTATACGTTATACGTTATACGTTATACCTTATACGTTATACGATATACGTTGTACGTTATACGTTGTACGTTATACGTTATACGTTATACGTTATACGTTGTACGTTATACGTTATATGTAATATGTAATAATACGTTATACGTTATACGTTATACGTTATACGTTATACGTTATACGTTATACGTTATACGTTATACGTTATACGTTATACGTTATACGTTATACGTTATACGTTATACGTTATACGTTATACGTTATACGTTATTCGTTATACGTTATACGTTATACGTTATACCTTATACGTTATACGATATACGTTGTACGTTATACGTTGTACGTTATACGTTATACGTTATACGTTATACGTTGTACGTTATACGTTATATGTAATATGTAATACGTTATACGTTATACGTTATACGTTATACGTTACATGTTATACGTTTTACGTTATGCGTTATACGTTATGCGTTATACGTTATACGTTATACGTTATACGTTATACGTTATACGTTATACGTTAAACGTTATACGTTATACGTTATACGTTATACGATATACGTTGTACGTTATACGTTGTACGTTATACGTTATACGTTATACGTTATACGTTATACGTTATACGTTATACGTTATACGTTATACGTTATACGTTATACGTTATACGTTATACGTTATACGTTATACGTTATACGTTATACGTTATACGTTATACGTTATACGTTATACGTTATACGTTATACGTTATACGTTATACGTTATACGTTATACGTTATACGTTATACGTTATACGTTATACGTTATACGTTATACGTTATACGCTGTACGTTATACGTTACACGTTATATGTTATACGTTATACGTTATACGTTATACGTTATACGTTATACGCTGTACGTTATACGTTATACGTTATACGTTATACGTTATACGTTATACGTTATACGTTATACGTTATACGTTATACGTTATACGTTATACGTTACTCGTTATACGTTACTCGTTATACGTAATATGTAATGCGTTTTACGTTATACGTTATACGTTATACGTTATACGTTATACGTTATACGTTATACGTTATACGTTATACGTTATACGTTATACGTTATACGTTATACGTTATACGTTATACGTTAAACGTTATACGTTATACGTTATACGTTAT